>NC_066624.1:66833492-67133492 GCF_025201925.1 Gopherus flavomarginatus
CTCTGCAGAGTGGGTGTGTCTCTCTCTGCCCCGCCTCTCCCCCCCACTTCCAGATCCAGGTCCTCCGGTTGGTGGAAATTGGCAATACAAGATCACCGGAAATGGGTCAAGTTGGAAGAAAGAACTCTTGCCTGATACCTATGAATACAATGTATCTAAGAGGACAAACCTAGAACAGTTATGTAGCTATATATGCAAGAAAAATTATACTTAACAATTAAACATTAACACCTGAAAAATTAAAACAACTTAAAAATTATACTTCAACACAGGGATGCATTGCTTACATAAAAATAGACATCCTATGGATGTTACCCTTGACATGTAGGACTGAAAATTTATTCATCTAAGTCATCATCAGTGTCATCTCTGTCTAGGACAACATTACTAGACACTTGCACTTCTCCAGGCAGGCTGCTGGCCACACGTTTGCAGGCTGGTGAGCACCCGATCTTTATACATCAGTATTTGTTTAACTGAAGGATTGATTTGGGAGTGTGTGATATTTCACGTATCACTGGTGTGATAAGGGAAGCGTAGTTTTGGATGTGATCGATCATCCCAGAGCCATTCACTGATTGATAATTTGCCCTCTTGATAGCAGATATAAACGCACCCCTTGTCGGTGGCAGTTTTTCTCTATTTGTATGGTTCTTGGGAAACATCCATCAACATAGCTCTGTAAGTAGCATAATGCTGGTCTTCAAATGGTAAACTCAGCATATGAATGCTTCCAGTGCATTTGTGACCTCACCAGTAACGACCTCAGCTGTTTCAAGTGCCTTCAGAGCAAGCCAGAATCAAGCGGAGTGCCACAAGGGTTGTTTCTGGGGCCGGTTTTGTTCAATATGTTCATTAATGATCTGGAGGATGGCATGGATTGCACCCTCAGCAAGTTTGCAGATGACACTAAACTGGGAGGAGTGGTAGATATGCTGGAGGGTAGGGATAGGATACAGAGGGACCTAGACAAATTAGAGGATTGGACCAAAAGAAATCTGATGAGGTTCTACAAGGACAAGTGCAGAGTCCTGCACTTAGGACAGAAGAATTCCATGCACTGCTACAGACTAGGGACCGAGTGGCTAGGCAGCAGTTCTGCAGAAAAGGACCTAGGGGTTATCGTGGACGAGAAGCTGGATATGAGTCAACAGTGTGCCATTGTTGCGGAGAAGGCTAACAGCATTTTGGGCTGTATAAGTAGGAGCATAGCCAGCAGATTGAGGGACGTGATCATTGTGATGAACTGGGACTGTTCTTAATGTGGTCTGTGAATGCTGAGTGGGGAGGGTTGGCCTGGGAGGACGGTCTGCACTGGGGGATGGGAGACGGGCCTTGAGGGAAGATACCGGAGCATGTCACATGAGAACCCAGGAAGGGATTAGAGGCCAGGTGACACCTCTGCCCAGGAAACTGAACAAGGGCTGGGGGAGAGAGGGTTTCTGGAGGTGGCTGGTGTAATGGAGGGAAGCCCAGATGGGGCTCTGATCCCCCAGTGGGTCTGTGGTGCCCCTGGGACCCCAAGATGGACCTAATTGGGGAGGATCCTATTGTCCGTGCCTGCAAGACCTGTCTTTGACTGTGTTCCTGTTGTCTAAATAAACCTTCTGCTTTACTGGCTGGCTGAGAGTCATGGTGAATCGCAGGAAGCTAGGGGTGCAGGGCCTTGTGTCCCTCCACACTCCGTGACAATCATTCCCCTCTATTAGGCATTGGTGAGGCCTGATCTGGAGTACTGTGTCCAGTTTTGAGCCCTACACTACAAGAAGGATGTGGGAAAATAGGAAAGAGTCCAGCGGAGGGCAACAAAAATGATTAGAGGGCTGGAGCACATGGCTTATGAGGAGAGGCTGCAGGAAATGGGATTATTTAGTCTGCAGAAGAGAAGAAAGAGGAGGGATTTGATAGCTGCTTTCAACTACCTGAAAGGGGGTTCCAAAGAGGATGGATCTAGACTGTTCTCAGTGGTAGCAGATGACAGGACAAGGAGTAATGGTCTCAAGTTGCAGTGGGGGAGGTTTAGGTTAGATATTAGGGAAAAACTTTTTCACTAGGAGGGTGGTGAAGCACTGGAATGGGTTACCTAGGGAGGTGGTGGAATCTCCTTCCTTAGAGGTTTTTAAGGTCAGGCTTGACAAAGCCCTGGTTGGGATGATTTAGTTGGGGATTGGTCCTGCTTTGAGCAGGGGGTTGGACTAGATGACCTCCTGAGGTCCCTTCCAACCCTGATATTCTATGATTCCTAGGAGAGTGGTCTTCAGAGACTAAATCCAGTGCCTTCCAGAAAGACAATCTGGTCTTTCCAGCCAATCTTCCAGTAGTGTCAGACCCTGAGAGGGTGTGGAAACCTAGAAATGTGGTGGCTTTTAATGATCCTAGTGGTAGGAACACATCTCTGAGGGATATACAGTGATTCTGTTGCCCAGCAGCAGGCACAAAAACAGAATATTGCAAAAAAGTTTGGAATGGCATCTCAGAGGAGCACTGGAACTTTAGTGTCCTGTATACAAACCTGGACTTTATTAGCACCTCTCTCTGGGGTAGATAGTATGCAGGATAATTTTAGTGTCAGCCTCCTCTTGGGAACTACAAAGAAATTCCACTGATCAGTGCAAGGCAACAGCTTCATTATGACTTCTCACATGTTGAAACTGCTTGATGGATGCCTTCGGGCTTACTGCAGAAAAAGCAGGTGTTCTTCTTGAAACGCATGCCATGGGACCTAGTGTAAGGTGAGCCTTGCCCACAGCTGTCACTTGGTCCACCTTCTTCAACTTTTTCCTGATGCTTGAAGTACTTCCTTTCCAACCTTGCTAAATACAGTTTATGGGTGCACTCCCTAGAGTATGTAAGGTGCCACCAAGCATTGTGTTTAACCGGGTCTTCCACGGTGACACTCTCTTTGTCTTCCCACTGATGCCTAAAAATGATCAAGACAAAAGTAAACACAAGGATTTTGTAATAAATTACTGCGGGATTGTACTTAATTATGTTATGTAGCTATATACATCCCGTTTGGATATGGATTCCAGTACCTTCTAGCTGGATGCTGACATCCTAGCCGGTGCCTCATCACCATTCTTTCAGCATAATAAACAAAGCTGATACTCAGTACCACTGAACTGTTTTTTTGCCACATTCCTTCTATTTATTGTAATCTGTAACATTAAAAAAAAAATGAATCGGGTAACATGTTCTGAGCATGAAGTGACAAAACAGTACTGTCAGTTGAGGGCCACAATTTAAATTTGCGAGGGCTGAATATTTGACATTGCTGTGTAAAAATATTATTTAAAAAAAAACTGTTTTCTCAAATACACTTCTACATAATTGTTCTAGGTTTGTCATGTTTGGTACCACTGTGTTTGTGGGAAAAACAAACCCAACTTGATATGATACCCAACTTGACGCATTTCCGATGTCACTGTATTACCAAAATTTTCATAAACTGGAGGACCTGAAGCTGGGAGCTGAGAGACAGCGAGTTCCTCCGATACCACACCATAGAGGGTGACACGCTGAAATTAGGATGATGATTATTAATTATTATTATTATTAGTTTTACAAATCAGCTGACACTCCCTTTGCTTCCTATCATTAACTTGCCCACAGCATTATATATGCTCCCAGACTGTAAGTCTTTTCTGTAATTCCCTGAGGCTATGGCTACACTAGAGAGCTTACAGTGGTGCAGCTGCAAGCTCTCTAGTGTAGCAGCTCTAAAGGGATGAGGGATAGCTCTCCCATTGTCTTCATTAATCCATCCTCAACAAGCTGTGTTGTCAGGAGCAGCTTTCCCACCGATAGCGCTGTCCACACCGCCACTTAGGTAACTTATGTCACTCACAGGGGTGGCTTATTCACACCCCTGAGCGACATGAGTTATATTAACATATGTGGTAGTGTAGAAATAGCCTCAGTGTCTACTAAGGTGAATATAGGCCTGATGAAAGAACTAATAAGGAGCGAGATTTTCACAGTTGATTTTTCTGTGTTGCACAAATCCCACCTCTTTAGCTGACAACATCCAGAATGTTGCTGTAAGATGAGCAGTGGGTATTGTGACTGTGCATGCCCACAGGTGGGGAGTGGCTCAGATTTTTGTAAAACAGTTGTTAATTAGCCACATAGGTGGGCGGGGAACTACATGCTGCATTTGTTTGTTTTTTAATGGATATAGACTTACCTCACTTTGCTGTCTTTTCCTCCTTATAAGTTTGGTCTCTGAACAACTGAATCTGAAGGGATTTGGAAATAGTCTACTAAGCATGCACACTGCATCATTTTCCTTAACTTCAGAAACTTGGACTGTGGTGCGTTTTCTCCAAATATTTGCACATGCATCTCTTTGACTGTGCAATCATAATTACACATTTGGTGGCAGAATGAAAGAACATGCGTTTATATGAGGCATCAGCACAAATATTTAGACCCTCATCAGATTTTGTCACCTTAACAATTAATTTTCTGATTCTTCTGCAATTAAAATCTAAAACTTGATGTTGCAATAACATACTTTTATGTATGTGTTCTGCATAGTATTTTTTTTTAAGTTGTACCAGAGTGATGTGTTGCACCAAGAGTAAGATGTTAAATCTTCCTGCTTTAGCAGTGACTCTTCTCCAAAGAACATTAGTTAAAGTCCCAAACAGTGTAACATCAGAACGAATCAAACATGTACTGAAGCTGGATCTTTTATGGATCATTACAGTGGTTAGCTGGTGGTGGCTTGAAAGATTTTTTTTTTTTTTTTTTCCTCCCATTGAGGGAAGCCCACAAGTTAGACATTCTGGGTCATCTCTTCAGAAAAACAGGCTGAAAGTCTGTGTTTGGTTTCTGCTCCGACAGTAACCACTTGAAAAAACTCTGCCTGTTCCATGGGTATTGCTTATTTTGAAATGGGAAATTTCATTGGAAATGGTAGAACCTTTCCTGTTCTTATCTGTGTTTTGAAGATTAAAGACGTTTTAATCAGCTGATTTATGAGCAAATATATACAAATCTAAAATGGTCGAACTGTATACTGCTAGGAAAAAATAGCAAAAGTAGTTTCTGTTTTCAGTTAAAACAGCATATCACCTTTTTCCTTTACAGGGCTACTTCCAATTAAAAGCTAATCCTGGGGCTTGGGTTTTGAGACTCAGAAAGGGGAGGTCTGAGGACATCTATAGAATCTACAGGTGAAGCTATATGACATCTTTTTGTTTTTGATCCTGTGAACATTTTGAACTGGACACACATAATATTGGTATCTATGGATCTAACAGTTCCTTTACAAATAGCAACTAATTGTTAGATGAAAATTGCATGCCCTGCCAGACGCACTATTTGTTCCACGAGATTAAATCAAATAAATCCCCTTTGTGATCTTGTATGAGTATGTTCACTTTTGTATTTATTGGATAGGTTTGTATGTTTTATGGTGTTAAGCTTTAATCAGGGAGGGAACAAGGGTGTTATGAAAAAGATCTTTATGAAAAGTGCTCATGAAGAAGAAATAGGAAACAAAATGGCCCCTGTTCTGTGATGATGGTTACAAAGCTAAATTTTTTTTTAATTATTTTTAGCCATGATGGTACAGATTCTCCACCTGATGCCAATGAAGTTACTGTTGTTCTTAACAACTTCAAGAGCAAAATTATTAAAGTGAAGGTGAGTTTGAAAACTGTACTGCAAGAGCTCCTCTTGAAGTAGGGTGGTTGCTTTGAGGATATGGACAATGGCAATGAACAAGGTGTTTTGTTTTGTTTTTTAAGAACTAATCATCCCTCCTATAAACTTACACCAGAGGCAGTGTGCGCAAAATAAAGCGGAAGCCTCAAGATACTTAGATGATGCATGCACTTTCGGGGGAGAGGGATGGCACTATACTGTTACTAAGCTGTTTATAACAATATGTAGGTCTTATACGGCCTGATCCAAAGCCTATTGAAATCAATGGAAGAAACTCACTGAAGTAAATAGGACAACTCCCATTGATTTCAGTGGGCTGTGGATCAGGTCCCTAACAAGGCATTTCATTTGTAAACCTTAAAGCACTTTACACAAAAGTATAAGTATCGTTATCCCAAGAGGGGAAACAGAGGCAGAGAGAGGTTAAGTGATTGTGTAAATTGAAGGGCAGGTCAATTGCAGAGTTTAGATTAAAATCCAGGTCTCCGTACAGCCAGTCTCTAGCCTATCTCTTGGAACATATTACCTATTTGATGTTTGCATTGTTGGTATGAAGGTCCCTCTCAAGTCTTATGCCAACAGTACATTGGGCGGTGGGGGGGTGCGATCTCATTCATGGGGTCCTATCTCCTGGGTTATAAATAGTAATAATAAATAGTTTGTTTTATAAAACACTGTTCACTTCCAGCACTCAGTAGAATAATATTAATATACAAGAGCACAATATCAATTATATAAGAAAAGTGACTTGAATTATAAAATTGAAAAGGAAGCAATCGTGTGAATGTAAATTGGAAGAGAATTTTATCAATGAGTTGCTAAGTTTGGAAGAGTATCTGTGCGGTGCTAGCAGTATTATAGTAGCACTTGATAAAAAAGGTCTTAAATATATTTAGTGTGTCGTGCATGTAATTAGTGATTATATGTGCAGAATGAGGGATTTGACATATGGTTGCTCTAATTTGCATGCAAATTAGCAACTCAATTGTGCTCACTTTTTACTGGCTCAACTGAGTGCAAAATCTTAAAAATATATCCCTTAATCATGTTTAATATGCTTTCTCCTCCACTCCTAGTAATGATTATATAACAAATAAATAGCCAGCCAGCCAGTAGTGTAACTACCATTATGAATATGTTTTTACCCACTGGCTATCATACATTATTAAAGACCTGTGCTTATCTGATACTGTCTCTCCCTCAGAGGGCACACAGCAGATGGAAGTGTAGCTACAAAATGAAACCAGATTAATCCATTGGTGGTGGTGATTGCAGCACAACCTTCTCCTCTCTTCCTCCCAGAATGTCTATTTTGCATTTCTGTTTGGCTCTGGTTTTTCGATGTGGTCTTCTTGCCTATTAAATCTGCTGTGATTAAGTTGCTTAGCTCTGGTACTGCACTCCTAATGTCTTAGCTGACTCCTTTTGGCCAATATAGAGAGTAGTGTTAATTTTTTCTCCAGTTTCCCTCATCGAAGATGAGGACAAAAATGCATTTTGATAAGTTTTAGCCTTCTAAACTCAAAGGTCTTAAGGCCTCTGGAACTAGTTTGGATTTTGTGTTAAAATTCACTAGTGAAAACTGAGTTATTGTCCCTTCTGATAAGTATCTTCATGTGGCCTAAGTTGTATGTAGATGGACATTATTCAAACGGATAAACAAAAACATGGAGTGATGATGACTGCTTAGTTTCTTGTAGCTATTTTCTCAGCTATTAATAAAATTTGTTGGCTAACGCAGTGTTATACATTTGCAGGTTCAGAAGAAACTAGACATGATGAATGAAGATTTACTAAGTGATGGAATTAGTGAGAATGAGTCTGGATTTTGGGAGTCTCTTAAGTGGTAAAAACAGTTCTCTGTTCACTAAAATCACGCAAGTGTCTAGAAACTGAAAGATTGTCTGGTATTTTAATGAGGGACCTAAAGTACCAATAATCTATAGCCATTCTGTTATAAATGGTACTGGGTTTGAGGGTTTAATTTTTAAAACTACGCTATCAGTAATTCCTGAGAGTCCACTTTATTCAGCTGTGCAGAACAAGATGGGCATTGCTTTGTAACTACACCTCTACCTCAATATAACGCGACCCGATATAACACGAATTCAGATATAACGTGGTAAAGCAGTGCTGGGGGGGGTGGGGGGGGCGCGCAGGGCTGTGCACTCTGGTGGATCAAAGCAAGTTTGATATAACACAGTAAGATTTTTGGCTCCCAAGGACAGTGTTATATTGAGGTAGAGGTGTGTGTTCTCCTTCTCCCTTCTATGAAAGGTTAGAGAATGCCTTTCTTGGTGCACTGGATCATTGTACATTTTGTAAAGGCCCTACATCACAGGCAGCCCCCTTAAGGCTGAAGAGGTTTCATTAACAGGACTCTTTTCAGAGCCCATCAATAATATAAATCAGCTGACAACACCAAGCATGCCTTCCCTCCCAGGTCTGAGCACATTGTGTCTGCAGCACGCTCGACCCCTGCCAGACTGGGAAGTGAGAGATTTGGCTTGGGGGAAAGCTGTTTTCTACATGACATTGTAGACAGGTATAAGTATTCTAATGAGGACTATATTTTTCCTGATTTTAGGGGATTTACAGGTGGGCAGAAGAATGACGAAATGAAACAGGATAAAGATGATGTGATTAATATATTCTCTGTGGCTTCAGGACACCTGTATGAAAGATTCCTCCGGTTAGTATAGAGTCTGTAATTTTTGTTTCTCAGTTGGTAGATGTACTGCTATTGCTATCTACTTAAAGTAGTTGGAAGCTACAATTCTCATTTTAAATAATCTGACAATTTATGTTACATAAATTACCTTACGTCTGATGAAGTGGGTATTCACCCACAAAAGCTTATGCTCCAATACGTCTGTTAGTCTATAAGGTGCCACAGGATTCTGTCGCTTTTTACAGATCCAGACTAACATGGCTACCTCTCTGATATGTTACATATGAATAGTTTGGTGCAGTTGTTAAACACTGGCTATTTCACTTGGTATAGGCCTTACTTAATGTTAAGGGTAATACTGAAAAAAGTGAAATCCAGTGGTAAAACTCCCATTCGATTTAAAGCAATTGGAAACTTTAGTGTATCTTATAAATGTTTCTGTTTATGCAGTTTACAGGAAATGAACTGTTAAGGCAAGCTTTGTTAAGTAGTTGTCACTGAGATGCAGTATCATTGTAGGTTTCCCACTGCTATAAACCAATATTCATAGAACAAACCTTAAGGCAGAGAGAAAAAGTTGATTTTAAAAGCACAAGATACTTATTCTATGACTTTTTTATTTTTATTCTTACTGTAGTAGGTCTGCCGACTCACTGGCATGGCACCTCCTTCTGACCATCCAGGAATTAGCTCTCTCAGCCCTGGAGTGCCCTCCATGGGCCAGTGTCTTGCCTTCTGTTACCTACCCCTCTGCAGTCCCTTTATCTCCCCCACCTGTAGGCCCCATGTCCCTCCTGGACCACAGTGGCCCTTATCTTGGGGTGCTGCCTCTCACGCAGGGAACTCCACTCCCCTGAGCCCACCTTGCCTCAGTGACCCACGGCCAGTCCTCATCTAGCCCCTTTACTCAGGGGCAAACTGCAGTCTGCAATGGCCACTTATCATTTGCTAGGGAGTTGGACCTCAGTACCTCCTTAGGCCTTCCTGTCAGGCCTCAGCCTGGGAGGTTGCCAGGCCTGGGCTCCCCAGCTTAGCCTGCCTCTTCCCTAGCATTGCTCTATTGAAGGTAGCCTGTGCTCCCAGGCAGCCCAGTCCTTCCCACACCAAGACTGGAGTGAGACTGCCTGCCTCCTAGCTCACAGCCCTCTTTATACCAGCCCTACTGGGCCTGGATTGGCTACCTGGCTGCCCCCGATTGGCTCCTTGGGGCAGCCCTTTCCCAGAGCTGGTTTTAACCCCTTTTTCTCTGGAGCGGGGTGCTCGCCAGGCTACACTTACGCTATTTTACTCTTTACAAATAGCTAAAATAGATTTAAGCCTTTATCTAATAGATAATAGGGTAGTTGATCACTGTCCTAATATCTGATTTACTGTATATTGGATAAAAGAATGACCCACTTTGTATATTCATGCATAAATTAATCAGTATTTAAAAAAAAATTATGTTCTTAGGTGTTTAAGCTGATTTTAATAGGCTGCAGCTGTATATTTTCTTTTTGGTGCATAAAGGTCAGTAATCTGGCACAAACTGCATTCACTAGAATAATGTAGGAAAATAGCCATCTGTAATCTAACCGTTACGCTGAGAGCTTTCTGCGGAGCTGGGCTGTACGAACTTTGTCTTAGCGATAACGCTGTGGTCTTTACAATTGGGGGAGTCTTTCCTGTTGATGAAAATGTACAAAAACGTTGTTGTTTTTTGCTTTTAACAGTATAATGATGTTATCTGTGCTGAAACACACTAAGACTCCAGTGAAATTCTGGTTCTTGAAGAACTATTTGTCACCTATGTTCAAGGTTTGTTACTAAATCTTTTACTTTTTATTTTTCACAGATAAAAGTGAAAATCTTTTCTAAAGGTTATTACATTTGTCATCTTCTTACCTCATTTTTTTACATATCTGTTCTTTGAACAGGTAGATGAGTCTCATACTAATCAACATGAAAAGCTATGCATAATCTATTGATATTTCTTTATTTTGACAAACAAGAAGTATAGTTGCAGTCGTATTCTTCTGATTAAGGTTTTGTAAGTGAAGATCAGTTTGACAGTGGGTTAACTTTGTAAGGGAGTATTTAAGGAAGGAGTTGCACACAGTTGCAAATTGGAGTAAGAGAATTCTTCATATCTTTGTTTAGATTCCTTTGCTTCTGTTAAGTTTGAACTGCTTTTCCCTGTGGTTTGCATGGCAATGTTCATGATAAAGGTGTGGCTGTTAAATAGAGGCTTCTTTTTAAATTGCATGAGGAAGCTGTGCATGAGCTGTGAGGTAGGAGGGAGGGGAGTAAGGACAGAGCAGAAAGAGACAAAGACCAGAGATAGGCACTGCCTATGATTAGAGGCATGGAAAAAGTTCCATATGAAGAAACACTAAAAATATTAGGATCTTTAATTTTTGAGAGGAGAATAGGTGGTATGAAAGATGTATATAAAATCAACAGGGCTATAAAGGAGGCCAGTTGTGCACACATACTAAACCAAGAACAAGGGGAATCAGAAGGCAGCAAATAAAAACCTAAAGTATGGAAAATTTGTTTACATAATACAATTAACCTATCGCAACGATTTATAGAGGCAGAGTAGGATTCAAAAAAGGATTACACATGTATATGAATAAGATGGGCTATATACATATATGACACATCAACCCTGATACTTCAGGAGATGAGACAACCTTTAATGCCTAGGAAAAAACATCATCTGTGGGCATGTTAATGCATGACTGTCTGCTAAAGCGGTTTTATGCTTTCCTCCAATTTATCTGGCATTGGGTACTGTCAGACATAACATTGGCCTTGGTGGGCCATGGGTCTGATCTGGTTTGACAGTTCATTGTAAATGAAGAGTCTGTTTATACAAAGAGAAATCAACTAAGGGCTAGATTCCGTGACTTCACAGTCTTTGCTGCCTCTCATTCCCCCCTTGTTCCAGGGCGGAAGTAAAATGCTACCCGTGGCCAGCAGTAGATAGATTATTTCCCACTCAGTGTAGACTCCACATCATGGATTTGTTGGACAAGTAACAATCTTGGTTTAACCAGCATCTTTTCCCTAAATTAGGATTATTTTAGTATCATTAAGCCTTCTGGTTACTTTTTCTTTTCTAATACATATTTTCAGGGGATGCATTGTGACATCTTGGGAGGAATGCAAAGCCAAAGTTAGTCAGCGAAATCATTTATTGGACTTGAATAGTATTAAAAACTGGGCACGAATTTGTGCCATTATATTGTTTGAGTATTGGGTTTATGTTAAAATACAGCAGTCCCTGAAGTACTTGATTGCAATTATCAAATTAATTAGAGGGGGCTAGCAGCTGAAAATTTCTTAGGTTCTCTAGTCCCAGTTATCTGCTGATCCAGGATTATTCTCTAATGTACACTTCTTAGCATTTTTCAGGGCTTACATTAATTGTTCAAGAGTTAGGACTTCTCCCACTTCACTTGGGGAAACTTGCACAGCCAAGTGGATCTTGCTGTTGGGAATCTTTTCCTGATGTTTCTCTTACCTTTTTTCCTTTTAGGTTTATTCCAGTATTTCATATTAAACTCAAGTAATCTCTTCCTGTAAATCAAACCCTTCACCCCTGGATCAGTGTCATAACTGTGGGGACTGAAGGGATCCCAAGATGTTTAGATGGATTTCAAAGACCACATTCTGACAGTTACATTTCTGAGGTGTGTCTGTCACACAAAGTTGGGACCACTTTATGCAGTCAGTTTGTTTGCAGTTACATTTACATTTGCTTAGAACAAAAAACCTATCTAGAAAAAAAAATTGTGCTTTACCCAATGGCTGCAAAGTCTCTTGGACCTTTTCTTCTTTTTTTAAAATTGTCTTTGCTTCTGCCTGGTTTCGCTATAATGGGACAAACCCAGAAATGCAGTCGAGACAAATAATTTTTCCCTCCCCAGGAGTTCATTCCATACATGGCAGAGAAATACAATTTCCAGTATGAGCTTGTCCAATACAAATGGCCCCGATGGCTTCACCAGCAAACAGAGAAACAGCGCATTATCTGGGGTTACAAGATCCTTTTTCTGGATGTGCTGTTCCCACTGGTGGTTGATAAATTCCTGTTTGTGGATGCTGATCAGGTAAGCTACCTGATGGCTTTGGGGTCATTGGCTGGAATTACGAGGTCAGCATACATGTAGTAAATGGAGTTAAATACAAAAACACCTATGTTAAAAGAACATTATGAAGGTTGCAAAGTAAAGCACTCAAAAGTTAGAAAATGTGGATATAACAAATAGAAGAGGACAGCACAAATCCTGTTAGCAAGATAAGCAGCCATCACAGCACCCCAGGGGTCTATCTTTGTCAAGAGACAAGGTGGGCAAAGTAATACCTTTTATTGGACCAACTTCTGTTGGTGGAAGGGACAAGCTTTCTTATGTCTGGAGAAGGTAACCAGAGTGGCCAAACCAGCAGGGCTGGCTCCAGGCACCAGCCAAGCAAGCTCGTACTTGGGGTGGCAGATTCTACGGGGCAGCATTCCGCCCGAACCTAAGGTGGCACGGCCGCTTTTTTTTTTTTTTTCTGCTCTGGCTGCCCTGTAGGGGGCGGCAGCGCAGAGGAGGGGAGCGCCCTGCAGCAAATGTGGCAGGGCAGCCCGTGTCCTTCCCTCCCCGCCGACTGGAGAGGCACGGAGCCCTCCCGGCAGGCAGCGCAGCGGTCGGGCCCGCTGAAGCGTTGGCCGCCCCCTTCTCTCTCTCCCCCCTGCTCCCTCCCCCTCCCCTCCACTAGACCAGGCGTGCACTCTGCAACACAGGGAGTCCCCCTGCTCCCTGGCTCTGGCCGCCCTGTAGCGTTTTTTTTTTTTTTTTTCCCCCCACTTTGCCAGCCACAACTTTTTTGTTTTATTTCCCCCCTACCCCCCCGTTTTGCCTCTCCAGTCACGCTGTGTCTTCTCCCCCTCAGCTTTGCCGTTCTAGCCATGCTGTTTTTTGTTTTGTTCACACATACACATCCTTTGTCACTCCGGCTGCAAAGTGTTGGTTTTTTTCCCCTGCTTTGCCACTCCGGCTGCCCCCCCCTTTTTTTTTCCCGCTTGGGGTGGCAAAAAAGCCAGAGCTGGCCCTGCAGACTAGATACAAGGTGGAACAGATTAAGCATCAGGAGTTTGCATCACTTAAAACAAAGTGGGCCATTAAGGCCTGTGCAGTTGTAGGAAAATGGAGGGTTAACAGGCTGCAGGGTGTGGTACAAATTGTTGTAATAAACCACAAAACCAGTGTCTTTTTTAAGTCTTGTTTTTTTAGCAAACTTATGATTTTAAATTCCCAGACTCATCTATTAAAAATGTTGTACAGGTTTCCTTTGAGGATGAGGACTGAGAAGTCAGATATAGAGTGATGGCTCTGGGTACGTGTACACTGCAATTAGACACTTGCAGCTGGCCTGTGCCAGCTGACTCGGGCTTGGGCTTAAGGGGCTGTTCAATTGCAGTGTAGATGTTTGGGCTCATGCTGGAGCCCATGTACTAGATCTATCCCATCTCTCTGGGTCTGACAGCCCAGGCTCCAGCCTGAGCCTGAGTCAGCTGGCATGGGCCAGACACAGGTTTTAAGTGCAGTGTAGACTTATCCTAAGTTAAGTTATTTGTAGGTATCATGACCTAGATATCAGATTCTCCTTTAATAGCTTATAACTCTAATAACAGTCTATTTTGGATTCTTTATATCGCTGTTACTTGAAGAATGATAATGAGCATTATCCTATTCTGATTTGCTTGGGCAGGGACTTTATCTTGGTCCACTAGTACAATGTAGACTGCACCAGTAATAAGTAACCTTTTCTGTAAATGCTTATTCAACTTCAACTGTGGAGTCCTAACCCACACCTCAAAAATAACCCCCTATGCTAGCTTTCCGAAGTGTCTGTGTCCATGCTAAATAAAATACATTTCCATTCCTCTTTGCTAGATTGTGCGCACAGACCTCAAAGAGTTAAGAGACTTCAATTTGGAAGGTGCACCATATGGCTATACTCCATTCTGTGAAAGCCGTAGAGAGATGGATGGCTACAGGTTCTGGAAGTCAGGATACTGGGCAAGTCACTTGGCTGGAAGAAAATATCACATCAGGTACTGAAGGATTCAGTTTTACCAGATAGATTGTAGGGCTCTTGTTTAGATTAAAAAAAACAACTTGTGGAAAACGTGAAACACCACTTGCCATTGTTGCCGGCAAACTTTGGTTGAAGTGCATGTGTATGCAATGAAATCTGTGTCTGCTATATTTTTGGAGGGTCTGCTCAATGCTTTCTTTTTCTGGGCTCCATCATGTAAGCTTGGGCAGCCTCTGAATTTCCACTTGACATATTAGGCTAGAGCATTTGCTGTAGCTTTTACAGATTAACTGAACTGATGTTAGTTGCCAGTAGATATATCTGGGTTAAATTTTGAAGGTAATGAAAAAATGGATAATGAGACAGCAATACTAAGATACTGTTTTTGAAGAATCTTTGAATTTATCCATCACAACCTAGTTTGTCTGGGAGAGTCCAAGATTACATTGTTTTTGAATTTTGTAAATGGATACATCAGTCAGGCTTCATGTTATTAACAACTGTGTTATTTGTGTTTAGTGCTCTATATGTTGTGGATCTGAAAAAGTTTAGGAAGATAGCTGCTGGAGACCGGCTAAGAGGACAATATCAAGGTCTGAGTCAAGATCCTAACAGTCTTTCCAACCTTGATCAGGTGTGTGTACTTTGATTTTTAATTTTTTCAGTTAGATGGTAGCTTTCAGATACTTAAGACTCTCTTATCTTTAATTCCTATCAAGGTCATGTATGTTTTCTTCTTAAGGCAGCTCTGTTTAAAGATTGCACTGTAATCTGATGCTTAATTCAGAGTTGACATTTGCTTGCTTTATTTCTTAATTGCCTAACACATGGTAGTTTTAAGCCAATGTTGTTCTGAAGCCTTGAATGAATCCCACACCTTTACTTGGCTTCGTCAGACAGTGACAACTTTCAACAGCAATAATGAGTGTTACCATTATGCTGCAGCATATGCAGTACATTGGCTTCTGAGTTCTATAGAAGTTGGACATGGGGTGAGTTCAAGGCAGAATACTATTTTAGCTTTACATGCGTTTTTCTTTTTTTCAGTTGTGTTTAATCTTTAATATTATTTTCATTAACTATTAGCTTTTCAAAATTTGGTAGAGGTTTTACTAAGGTTTCAAAAAAATGATATGAAATGGCATTATGAAAGAGTCCCCAAGAGGAACACTGTAGTCATTCTGTATTGAGTGCTTTACTACTTCAGAGACTGTGTTGATTCTTAAAACTTTGGTTTCCCACCGAAGTCCTCCATTATAAAAAAACAAACAAACAATCACACAATTCAAGTTTCCTCACTGCCTCCAGGTGGCTCTCAGTTTAAGACACATCTCTGGGTCTGACAACTAAATCTCAGTGTCTGTTCACTCCTTGGCCTCTCAGTTGATAGTCAACAAGGCAATACCAAGTGTTATGGAGGCTTCTTTGGTATGGACATCTTTCTCTTAGGAAGTGTCCTGAGACCACCAATTCAGTTAATATTTTATAAGACAATGAAAAGTTTTTAGATCGTAATGAGTGTACTACTAGCATTGACCAGATTGGAATTAGGGTTATGGAGGTGAAAGTCTCTCTAACCCATTACCAATTTCTTGAGCTGTCCAGTCCAACCTTGGTTTTCCTAGTTATAGGCCAAAGAAAGCTTTATGTATCTTCAAATACTCTTCTTTATTTATAATGTGCCATGTGCTAAACTGTATGTATATTAGTGCATTGACTTTATGCATCTGAGCTTTATACAATACAGTAACTCCTCACTTAAAGTCATCCCTGTTAAGTGTTACCTTGCTGATCAATTAGAGCACATGCTTGTTCAAAGTTGCACAATGATCCCTTATAACGTTTGGCAACCACCTGCTTTGTCCACTGCTTGCAGAAAGAGCAGCCCATTAGAGCTAGCTGCCAGGGGCTTGGGACCAGGGTGGACCAGCAGCCCCCCCATCAGCTCCCCACTCCCATAAGTTCCCTGTGCGGCAGCTGTCCAGCAGGCTATCAATTGCTGGCAATTCAGCTGTCCCTCCTCATGCTGCTGTGTGCTGTTCCTGCCCTCTGCCTTGGAGCTGCTAATGTCAGGGTGTCCCCTACCCCCCCCTCCTGTCCCCTGCTACTTTACCCCATTTCCACAGAGCAGAGGGTGGACATGACAGGTCTCAGGATGGAGGGAGCTTGCTGGCAGCAGCTGCTGTCTCAACTTGCTGATCTACTTAAAAAGGCAATGTACTTAGAGTGGAGTCAGCATACTTAAAGGGGCAACGTGTGTCTCTCTCACACGGTATGTGTCTCTGTCTCTCTCTGCCATGGTGTCTCCCTTCCCTCCATTCCTGCTGCCTTGTAGGGTGTGAGGCTACATTAACAACATCCCTCTGTTGTTACTCACACCTTCTTGTCAACAGTTGGGAATGGGCGACATCCACCTTGATTGAGTTGGCCTCGTTAGCACTGACCACTCACTTGGTAAGGCAACTCCCATCTTTTCATGTGCTGTAATATATATACTCCTTACTGTATTTTTCACTCCATGCATTTGATGAAGTGGGTTTTAGCCCATGAAAGCTTATGCCCAAATAAATTGGTTAGTCTCTAAGGTGCCACAAGGACTCCTCGTTGTATTAACAACAGTATGTTAACCCTTGAGGGCTCAGCTGAGTGCTAGTTCATCATTTAGCAGTAACGCATTCCCTGAGAAGTATCCCACTTTCTTCCACCTTCTGACTTCAGTACCTCAACCAACCTTCACAATCATCATTGCTGTGTACAGTATACAATTGTTTGTTTAAAACTTATACTGTGTGTGTGTGTGTGTGTATTATATATATGTATGTATATATATCTTTTATCAGATGAATAAAATATCCCTGGAACCTAACACCCCCCCGCCATTTACATTAATTTTTATGGGGAAATTGGATTTGCTTAACATCTTTTCGCTTAAAGTAGCATTTTTCAGGAACATAACTACAACGTTAAGCAAGGAGTTACTGTATTAGAATAATCTTGTGTGTAGATTACCAATGTTTCCATTAGTGTTACTAGTCAGTTGGACTGTTGGACAGAGTATTTTTGCTGTCATAGTGCCATGGGACCATTTCTCTGTCTTCTAAACAACTGTACAAGTACCAAGAGGAACCTCTTGTTAATCTCTCTTAAGAAAATAGCCATTTGAGCTAGTTTAGTGCGACAATGAGCATTTGATAGCTGGATTCATATCCCGTTATCAAATGGAGTTAAAACCTCACATATGCTGACTTCACAAAACAATAAGTGAACTGAAATTTAATTTTTGAATACTGAACTCTAAAATTGGTAACTGTTTGTTTGTTGAAACAGTCTGGGGTTCTGGTTTTCTCCAGACAATCTAACTTTTATAGATTTTTGTTTAGGTAACATTATAATTCATCTTTCACTCACTAGAAAACCCCTGGTTTTCTACTTGGGTGTAAAAAAAAATTTTGCTCTACAGGTTAGGATTTCTCAGAGGGCATCTCTTGGGAGTTCTAAAGGTAAATGATTTTTTCCTCTCACTGTTGTAGATACTGCTAATAAATGTTGTCCTTCAAACAGGATTTGCCCAACAACATGATCCATCAGGTGCCCATTAAATCACTACCCCAGGAGTGGCTTTGGTGTGAGACATGGTGTGATGATTCTTCAAAGAAGAGAGCAAAAACTATTGATCTGGTAAGGCCATGATGGCTCATAAGTAGATTTAAATCAGTTTATACATTGGCGCATTGTTGTGAAACAGAGCTATTAGTAACTGACATTTGGTAACTGACCAAAAAGTAGAAATCACTTGGGCTGATGTATTCACCTTTCACCAAAATGTATTGGTTGCATCCCTGAGTCACACACAGCAGGGAGAGGGGCCTTTCCCCAGTTGAACTGAGTACATGCCCTCTCTCTTCCCACCTTCTTTCCATAGACCTGTTGGGCCAGGCTAAACTTAACCTGAGGATTGCAGGTGGGTCAGAGTTTTCCTTCTCCTTGGTAGGCTGCCCACCCAGACTGAAGAGTTTCACCTCCCCTGAGCTGTCTGGTTATTTTTAAAAGGTGCCAGATACCCACCTGTCAAGACTCATTCCCCACTCTGGCACTTCGGGTGCAAAAGGTGGGGGCCCACAAGGATTTTTAAAAATTAATACTTGTCACTCCAGGCTTGTATACTCCCAAGGTAAACGTTGCCATCACCCAAATGCAAAACCCCTTTTTGAAACCAGAAAGGCACACTTGGGAATTCCTTCCTGTGGGGTACCCTCAACCCCGCCCTCTGGGGAAGAGCTGAGAAAAAAACCACAAAGGAAATCAGCTGTTGCCATCAGCTAAAATAACAGCATGCACAAACCTCTTCGGACATCAAAAATCCAATCCTGTTCTTAAAACAAGTACGTTTTATTAAAACAAAAAAGAAAATACATCTGGAACTTAGGCTTTTGCTAGATTGTAAAAGAGTAATTCCAAAAATTAAGCACCCAAAATAGCTTTCTTGGGGGTTCACTTAAAGGTTACAAGCAAACAAAAGCATCTGGGGTTAGCACAGAGGAGTCCACTAGCCATAAGAAATAAACAGAAATAAACCTAATTGCATCTTTCTAAACATTCCTGATCTACTCACGCATTTGGGGATTCCAAATAAGTAGTTCTGTGTATGATCTATGATCATACCTGGCTTAAAGCTTCTCAGAGCATAACTGCTCCCTGTTCCCCTCTTTCCCGGACAGCCACAACACACAGATAAAGGGAAGTTTTTCCCCAATTTAAAAAAGTTCTAGCCCTCCCAATGGTTCTTTTGGTCAGGTGCCCACTCCCTTTCCTTTTACCTATGGGCTTGTTAATCCTTTATAGGTAAAGCAAGTAGAGAACAGCCACTAAAAGGGACTTTATAGCTAACTGGCTGGCTGGGTGTCCATAAAAGGGAGCTACCTCCCCCCCTTTCATTTATCACACCATCTTTTGGTAAAAACACCTCTGCCACATGAAAGCAAGCGATGGGAAGTTTGACTGCGGGAGGCTAACAGACACAGGCCATTTCTAGACATTTTATAGATGTTGGGAGCTCATCCTTGGCCATAACAGCCTTTTAGGGAGGTCCTATGGGTATCTGAGCACTAAAGAGTTACACAACGGGACATATTTTGAAATGAAACCGTTAGGCTAGAAGTCAGTCTGTGATGCGACTGACAAAATCCAGGAAGCACTACTTCAGACACAGGCCGAAGATTAATGAAGCTATGGTGGGAGAGGCCGGTAAGAAAGAGACCCCAAAGAAAGCCAGGGAAGTAATGGATTGCATTATAGAGGGCAAACAGGTGGATTATAGTGCTGTCTTGAACAGGCGAAGATGGCAGATAGCTTGCATGACGAACTGAGCCCAGAAGATGGAGATAGTAGCACTTCCCAACCTCCCAGGGGTGTTGTGCCAGGCTGTCAAATACTATGGTGATGAGGGCCATATATGTACCTTACATAGATTCTCCATGTCATACTGACTAGCAGTTTTGTCTTTTTGCATTTTGCAAGCATTGATTTTCCCCTTCTTCCTGTACTGATTTCATGGCTAACCACAGCAGCAATTTTAGCATGAGTTGGGAAATAGACTTTAGCCTGTACTCTCTCCAGTAACTGAGAGACATACTGCAGCAAGAGCGGCTTTCCTTTCAATTGGTCGTTGATGATAGTGGAATTAAAACTACTCTAATTCAGTAGGCAGTGTTCCCCATATTCAGTTTTCTTTTAAGGTCAGACAAATCTGAAGCTTGAAAATACCTGAGTGAACACAGACTTATCTTTTCTGCATGTATGCAAAGGTCATCTGTCTCAAAAATAAATTGTTTCATTTGCAGTGTAATAATCCAATGACCAAAGAGCCCAAGCTTCAGGCAGCTGTGCGCATTGTCCCAGAGTGGCAGGACTATGATCAAGAAATTAAACAGCTATACAGTCACTTCCAGAAAGAGAGAGAATCAGGAACCCTTACTACAACAGATGGGATGAAACTGCAAAACAGAAAAGGTAAATTGTAGAGTGTCCCATTTAAAAAAATGGCGTTTATTGAAACTAAAAGTTTGCTGCCCTCCCAGTGCCTATACATAGTATGTGAGGGTATTCTGGTGAATTTCTTCCCAGGTGTTGGAAAATAGTTCACGCTTGACCATTCTAATACAAATGTATTACCTCAGACCATGCAAAAGATAACTATGCCATCACATGCTGGCGTGACTATCTTTTTATTTGGGTTTAGTGGAAGAGTCCATTGTAGATGAGAAGAGAAGTTTATTGGCCCATTCCTTGACAAATGCCTTAACATAATCCAGGCTAAACAAAGTGCCTCTCAGTTCTGTGAACTGAACAGAATGGGATTTTTTCAGAAGTTGAATATCATCCTTACTATGAGGGATGTTTGGCTGAACGCAGACTTCAGTCTACCATTGCATATTCTCAGTTTTCTGCAATAGGTGCACTTGCACAGTGTAGACAATGGCTTAAGTGCTCATGTAGGCAGAACTAAACCATTTTCAACACTGTCAAAAAGGCCTTCATCTCTCTTCATTTTAACTAAATTATTTGTGAAGCCAATCTGCAATACGTCTTGTACTTGCTTTGGAATGTATTTTGAATAGCAGTAATATATAGTTTATACAGTACATTTCAAGTTATCATTAGCACTTTGCAAATATGTACTTGAGAGCAGATTTAAAATTTGAGCATCACTTTGACCACAAAAAACAAGAGCATATATGAAGAGAACTGTTTGGTACGGGTTCATTAATGTAAGCACAGGGCTTAAGTCTGGGTGAAGGTTCATAAATTTGGGCCTACCTCTTACATTTTTCTTCAATTGTTTAAAAATTAATTCAGTACAAAGGTCAACAGGATTACTGTGTACAGACTGTCCTTTCAATTCATAAGGGATTCATTTGTGTAATTCTGTTCTGAGAGAACAATCCTGGGGCTTGTAAAGCCAGTTTCACACAAACACACACAGCTCAAACCCAACCTGGAAATGTGATTTTCATCCTATGTTTTTTCTTTTCTACAGATCTAGGCGCACATGTGGAATTATGATCCATGGGGAAAAATGAAGTTAGACTGTTCCATAGACAATTTTTATATCAAATGCTAGTTTTTTTCCAGTATGTCTGCAAAACTGCTGAATAATTGAATGGAATGATGTATGCGTTTATTACTTGCCTTTTGGGTTGATTTCTGCATATGAAATAGGATCAAGGTTGCTGTTTTTGCACCTGTGTGGGGGAAATGAAAGTGCTCACAGTGGATTGTAGAATTTCAGTAACAGAAGTTCAAAGTACATTGAAAAGCAGCAGGTCTGTTCCTCTAGCTGTTGCCACATACAACCACTGCTGGCCACAATTCTATTAGCCACAGATATCTTACTCAAGAGCACATGGAAAATGCATACTCAGTGAGTGGTGGGACAGCGATAGCATGAGTCCTTACCTCAAACGAATGTTTTGAGATGGAGCTAGTTTGTCCAGGCTATGTTAAGTTTGGAATCATGCTTTGAACTGGTCTAATGTTGCACTTGCAATTTTCAGATGGTCCCTCTTCTACAAGGCTCTGTTCATTATGCCACTGATTCTGTTACAGAACAGCAGTTTTATTATTTAAATTGAGACATAGCAACTGTTTCCTCACTTTTGAAGAGTTGGCTCAGTGCAAAGCTACCCACACCATTTAAAAACAAACATTCACTTGCAGCTGTATATGCTAACAAGGTTAACAATACTTTGCAACTGATATACAAAAATCAGGATTTGTTTTCAACTTGCCCCTTCCTCCTAAATTTATTTAAAAGTGCCCTGTTTCTCTCCTTCTACATACTTTAAAATTTTTAAATAAATCTGTAGGGCATTAATACTGCTGTGGTTCATTATTTTATAAATGTTTTTGCTGTTTATGAAAATCTGTGGAAGTTTTTGATCATGTAAATTTCATTTTTCTTCAAACAGAAGATGTCACATCAATAAAACCTTGACGTTCTTAGGGCTTTGTGTTAGTTCTCACATTCAACCCTCTTTCCTTTGATCTTTTTGGTCCTCCTTACTGTGGAACACAATAACGGATTCCTCGTTTGCACACATTTTTTAGTTGCTTTGATGCAGTAAGTTTAATTCAAGTGTGCAGAACAAAAAATATTTTTCTACAAGTAACTGAATCCTCTGAGGATTAGTGTTCTTAGTTTCTTCAGCTGTAAATTTTCTAATAAATCTTTCACGTATTAATTTTAAAACAAGCCATGGCAGTAGTTCTGCCACAAGAGCACACTTAAAGTCAGTTTCTGTCTACTCAGGTACAGTGTGTGTCCATTTTACCGCTGCAGGTAACTGTGAAATATATTATCAAAACAGAAGTTTCTTTAAGAGAACGCTGGTGGGATAAATTGAGCAATTTATTTTGTAATCAGATAGCACTATACCTTTGTCCAGAACACTGTGGAGATGGAAATCCAAGCCTTTCATCTGAGGTGAAGAAAAGTCTCCATATTTTATATTTCAACAGCATTGAAAGAGCGAGGTCTTCATTTGCAAAAAATACGGTTTTTGTGAGCACATGTAGATACAGCAGTTGTCTATGGCGTGTGTGTTTTTGGTCTTTTTTTAAGGAAACGGGCCCCTAGCATGCTGGCCAGGATGATGGGTTTCTGCATTAGTCTTAGTATAGCTTTCAGCATTTTCTTTTGAAGGCTGTGTATGAAGTAAGCCTACTCCAAATGTCAACATTTGAGGTAGGTAACTCTCTGAAATCCACTTTAAAGAAGAAATTGGCTCAAATAACCCTACATTTGTGTATAGAACTCACTGTAGTGTTTTGTGACGGAAGGGACAGATTTATTTTTGGAGGGAAGAGGTTTTTAGTTTTGCTTACTTTTTTAAAAAATGTGTCCACTTTTTCCCCACCACTATGTCCTTTTTGGAAATAAAACGGATCAGTGGCAACTGGGTGGTGTCTGTTCAGAGAAGATAAAGAGAGCAGTATGCCTTCCCCATCAATTCATTTGGAACACCACCTCATGCATCCTATCCAGCTGAGTGTCTGGCCATACCCCCAGCCAGCACCCTATCACCTTTAGAACCGGGGAAGTTGTTCATAGCATTCGCCTGAGTGCTGGAAGAGGGGGAAATGGCTCCCTGTGTCCCCTTTCCATCTGCACACAGCAGGATTCAGCCCCAAGGGCTGTTGTATTGTATAAGGGGAATTGTGTTTTACAGACATTTGCTGTGAAAGGGCCCTCTGCTAACAGACACAGAAAATACAGATGTAAAAATTAGTGTGTATAACTCTCATGAGTCCTTTGTATCCCAGTACTTTCATTTACATCTATAATTTTTAAAAAGGATAGGAGTACTTCTGACACCTTGGAGACTTAAATTTATTTGAGCATAAGCTTTTGTGGGCTACAGCTCACTTCATTGGACGCATAGAATGGAGCATATAGGGAGGAGATATATATACATACAGAGAACATGAAAAGGTGGGGGTTGCCCAACCAACTCTAAGAGGCTAATTAATTAAGATGAACTGTTGTCAGCAGGAGGAAAAAAAACTTTTGTAGTGATAATCAAGATAGCCCATTTAAGACAGTTTATCCTCACAGCTTCTTGTCAAACTGTCTTAAATGGGCTATCTTGATTATCACTACAAAAGTTTTTTTTTCCTGTAAGAGTTGGTTGGGCAATTCCCACCTTTTCATGTTCTCTGTATGTATATACAGTCTCCTCACTATATGTGCCATTCCATGCATCCAAAGAAGTGGGCTGTACCCCGCACAACCTTACGCTCAAATAAATTTTAGTCTAGTCTCTAAGGTGCCACAAGTACTCCTGTTCTTTTTGTGGATACAGACTAACACAGTTGCTACTCTGAAACCTATATTTTTTAAAAAAGCCTACTACTAATTGATACAATGTGTGTTGCTTAAATGGCAGACTGTTATACTTCAGAGGTACATTTAGCAGATCTCCAGTCCTCACAGTGGCAGTTTAGCACTAGCAAAATAGAGGAAACCCCTCTGTCATGACCAAAGCCATGCTCTACAGGTGAGGGGGATAGGGTTTCATCAACCAGATATTCATGACTAGGTATATGTATCTTCTATCCAGCAGCTCTTAATGCACTACTCAGACACTTAAATTAGGTCAGAGCTATAGTAATCAAGGCTGGAAAATGAGATGGTTTTAAATTCATTCCAGTGTAAATTTAATCTACTTTGACATTAGTTTTTCCAATAAAAAGATCAGAAGCCCAAGTACCACAGGTGCTAACAGGAACCTCCAGCAACTTCAAACTTTTGCTTGTGAAAGCCTTTATATAACATTTAATACAAAATCTAAGCCTGACTCTTGCAAGAATGACCCAGTTTCAGCTACTGACACTTCATGACATTAAATGTACACAGGCTGGCACAACAGCAACTGGGACAGAAGAAGAAAGATTTAGTCTGCTGTTAAAAAAAAAAAATCCATCCAAGTTTCCAAGGCGGCAATAAGAGAGCGCACATTCTGTAAATGACTGATGTCTATGCTGTGCAAATTCTGTGAATGTAATCAGAGGCTTGAGGGTAAATGATAAAGGAAATGTATTACATGTAGTCCAGTATGTGGGTCTGTTTGTGTGCAGGTACTGTTAATGAAGTCTTGTTCACAGTCAAGCTGAATATTTATTTTTGAACCACTCACTCTTCAATTACAGACTTGGGCTGCCCAGTGTTTTTCAAGGTGAGTGCCCTAGGAGGAGCATGATTTGAAGACAGAAAACAGAAAATTCTTGAAATAGTTATAGTTAGTGAAGTGTAAAATTGCTATATAAAACAACTTGTTTTTCAGAATTTAGTAACTTGGAAAGCTATTAAATTGGCCAAAGCTACTGAGATAGTTTTACATTCCTTCTGCTTGATAAAGATTATTCTAGTCCATTCAACAGTGTCTTTATTCTGGGCCTGATTTAGAGGGGAAAACTTGTCAATCACCCGGAAGGAAGTCATAATCAGGAATGAGCTGACTGAGAAACTACTCTTAATATGAGAGATTCTGCAGTTCTTTTGCAGTACATTTCAAAAGTTCTGTACCTATTCCGATAGTCACAATACATGAAGTATCTGTGCCAGCCAGTCTGAAAAATGAAATTATTCAGCTATATTTAGAATACCACTGTGCCTCTCTCGATAACTATAGTTGTTGCCGTTGAGACAACGTAGAGCAAAGTATTCACCTTCTCTCAGAACTACAAGTAACAGTAGCCTCTGATGGGACTGCTTTTTTGCAAAAAGTTTTGTTTCAAAGAAAGCTGTACCCTCTGAACTCCTACAACAGAATCTTAATTCTATTTAAGTAGAGCTATTTCTGAGGTGATTGGCTGGGACTGTACTCCTGGAAAGTGACATCAGTTATACAGGGATAATTGTTGTTAAAATGCAATTGACACTGGTCCCCATGCAGCTAAGGGCATGAAAAAAGCCACTATGCAGCCTCTAAAACACAATTGTGATGTTTATTACTACAATCTTTGCCCTATAGACAGCAGTGAGAAATGGGTTACAGTTTTCTTTTAAAGGAAGCTTCGACTACCCTCCTATTCCAAAATACAAAAAATAGAAATGGTGGTGTAGCGTAAAATAAATTCTTGATGAGCTTTTGCATTCTGCTATTGGGACTTGGGTGGTGAAGGGGAAGCATGAGAAAGGACATTGACAAAGGGAAGAATCCATCAAAGGTATATCTACACTACCTGTTGGATCAGCAGGCAGCGATTGATCCCCGAGCCCTCTCCCGTCGACTCCTGTACTCCAGCACTGCGAGAGGTGCAAGCAGAGTCGACGGGGGAGCAGAAGCACTCACTGCGGTAAGTCGATCTAAGTATGTCAACTTCAGCTACATCATTCATGTAGCTGAACTTGCGTAACTTAGATCGATCCCCTCCCAGTGTAGACCAGGGCTAAGATTTTAAGAAACCTAGATCTTTTTCCATATTCAATTTCATGTAATCCTGGTCAACACCATGCAGAGTAAAGATGCTGATACTTATTGATGTGAGTGTGGGAGTTTTAAATGTCACCTGAACTGAACTGACAATGACTTTCCCAGTACTGTGATTAAAAAAAAATCTGTTCAACACAATAAATGTTTTTCCTCTCTTCTGTAATAACGCCTGTCTCTTATGTCAGATGTCCCTGTTTGAGTTCATTAATAGGGCAACTGAAGTAAGTACATATATGTACTGTTTGTTTAAGTCATTTATTTTGGTTTTCATATTTGAGTCTTACCGTGGAAAATATTTGGTAATTTTTAGAGGCTTCTAAATTGTAATGGTTACAACTTCCATCGCATCCAGGCCTAAGCAGTTCAAGTCAAGGAGGCTGGCTTGATAGGTTTTATATATATTTAGTTGCTTAAAGTTAGACACCTTTATTCCCCTGGAAGATGCTGAGCATCCGCAGCTGTCATTAAGTTCCAAAGGAACGCTCCGTGCTCATGTTTGGAAAAAAAATTAAACCATTTATTTAGATGCCTAACTTTAGGCACCCCAGTTTGAAACTTTTGGCCATATATTATATACAGACAATTGTGTATGCACAACATAGCTCTGTGCACTGCTTTATATTAAGACACCAAACATTCACAATTTATTGTATTGTCTAAGGTAACTGTCAGGCAGATCTTGATTACAAGTGACCTATCTATATAGAAAAGGTCATGTATGTGTAATTTAAACCAGCAGACAGCTGTTTAATAGAACAGTGAGCGCAGGGGTGTGGTACCTACATGGGTATAAGTAACTCTGAATGCATTCAGTGCCAGAAAGTGAACAATTGCAAAAGGAATTTCCAGCAAGGCCTCCTGCTCCCATCTATAATCAGAGCCAACCCTTCCATTAGAGGGTTTCTCTGTCGACACTCCTGTATTAATGCGAAGTAAACATTAATCATGGGCAGGGAAACAGTGGAAGGCGTAATGGACCATCACCTGGAGTCATGTTTTGATGTCTCATGGCACAGAATAAATACAACTGCAGCACAAGCCTCTGGTAGACACAAAAGGTCAGTTTGACAATGCAGCTTATACTACATCTTGATACTCCAAGCTTAGAGCAGTGTAACTGAGCAGAATTTCAGCCAGGAGGTAACATCAGAGGATTTGGCTTTACACTGCTGTAAACATTAGAATTTGCCACTTTAACCTCTTTGCTCACACTGAGCAGCACAGTAAGCAGCAGAGGACACCTCCAAATTTGCTCAGTCTTTCCATTGGGAAGTTAACAGAAGTCAGAACTTCAAAAAGATGCTGATGTACAGCAGCTGCAGCAGAGGACTAGGAAATCAGGCTCTGACCTCTTGTAACCATGGAAAGGGTTATTCACATTTCTCTGTAACATCCCTCACTCTTGAGATCAGTTGCCTTTAATTCAGCCTAAAGTCTTGGATCTTCCAGGGGTTCTGGAACCATTTGTATAGTCGTCATGCTGAGAGCCACTGAACCAAAATGTAAACCCTGTAGGTAATGGAATCCACTTCCAGCCAAGGGGTGCAGTAGCACCCCTAGTTCCAGCACCTATGGGTTCTTTTGAACTCTGCAATGCTGTTAGATGCAAAAATAGATCACCTTCCATCCACACCTGCCTATAATATTGCATCCCTTTCTAGCCACACTATTCACAACTTGTAACTTCTGGAATTTATAAACAAAGCCACACATTCTGAAAAAGTTACCACTGGTACCAAGATCTCTACTAAGAGGAATGGATAGCTCAGCAGTTTGAGCATTGGCCTCCTAAATCCAGGGTTGTGAGTTCAATCCTTGAGGGGACCATTTAAGGATCTGGGGTGAAAATCTGTCTATGGATTGGTCCTGCTTTGAGCAGGGGGTTGGACTAGATGACCTCCAGAGGTCTCTTCCAACCCTGATATTCTATGATAACACAGGTTGCCATGAACATGTCATCTCTCTGCTCCTCATAATGAGCCCAGGTTAAGCACTCTTCTGATATTCCAGGTCCTCTGTAGCATTAGCCTTAGATGTGTGAGAAGTTCCATCTATCCCCATGATTAGGACTTCCTTGATAGATATATACAATATGAAAGTAACATTAAAACAAAAACAATGAGGAGTCTGGTGGTAGTTTAAAGACTAACAGATTTGTTTGGGCATAAGCTTTCGTGGGTAAAAAACCCACTTCTTCAGATGCATGGAGTGAAAATTACAGATGCAGGCATAAATATACTGACACATGAAGAGAAGGGAGTTACCCTACAAGTGGAGAACCAAACTTGACAGGGCAAACTCAATCAGGGTGGATGTGGTCCACTCCCAATAGTTGATGAGGAGGTGTCAATACCAAGAGAGGGAAAATTGCTTTTGTAGTGAGCCAGCTGCTCCCAGTCCCTATTCAAGCCCAAATTAATGGTGTTAAATTTGCAAATGAATTGTAGCTCTGCAGTTTCTCTTTGAAGTCTGTTTTTTACGTTTTTTTTGGTTCAAGTATGGCTACTTTTAAATCTGTTACAGAATGTCCAGGGAGACTGAAGTGTTCTCCTACTGGCTTTTGTATGTTACCATCCCTGATATCTGATTTGTGTCTACTTTATTCTTTATGTAGAGACTGTCTGGTTTGGCCAATGTACATGGCAGAGGGGCACTGCTGGCACACGATGGCATATATCACATTAGTAGATGTGCAGGTGAATGAGCCCCGGATGGTGTGGCTCATGTGGTTGGGTCTCTGACTGAGCTGGCCCTGACAACACTGTTTCTCCACTTGTACGGTAACTCCCTTCTCTCCATGGGTCCGTATATTTATGCCTGCACCTGTAATTTTCACTCCATGCATCTCAAGAAGTGGGTTTTTTACCCATGAAAGCTTATGCTCAAACAAATCTGTTAGTTTTGAAGGTGCCATCGGCCTCCTCGTTGTTTTTGTGGATACAGACTAACACGGCTGCATCTCAGATAATTAAAACACATCAACCCCCAAATCCTACACTTAATGCACCAGCTGGTGCATTTGGCACTAATACCAAACCAACTCCCATTCACATGAAATAGACACCATAGCCGACAGAAGCTTCCTAACAGCCTGTACATTCTTCTTCCTTGGACCATTTAGGGCTTTAGGGAGTGCTGTTAAAAAAAAATTCCCACCTTTGCGAACAGTGCTGAAAACAGCTGATGGAACCAGAGAACCCTCTATTCTAGGACACACAAGAGTGGTGATTGTTTCTGTTAAACCCCCTTATGTAGGCATTGCCTTTGTTTCTTGATCCTATCAAGTCTCCCTAAAATGTGCCTTTATCCTATTTACCATTAGCACATCATTAACAAGACAATGAATAATCAGTCAATTAATTAACCATATTACAAAAATCATTGATAGGTTAAAATGAACTAATCCCAAATATAGACAAATGACAATACTCAGGGTGCCCTTGAAAGCAGGACTCTCAGAACTGGAGGTGGAGAGATTCCTTGCAAGTCAATCTTCTCAGACAAATTTTAAGAAATTTCATGAAGGTCATCATCTTGGACTGAGTCTCCAGCAGGGACTGCTGTGAGTCCATACCGGCATTTAAGAATCTGGAAACAAAACAGAATACGTATAAATCCTCACTGTGGTTTCTGCATGGTGCAAGTTTCCTGTCGTGTTAGCATACAGTGAGCCAGGATAATTTGTCTATTCTACATCTACCACAATGGAATGCTGACAGCTGCCAGGCCACATTGATACCATCTGATGGCTATTTGGTGTCTTATGTAGCAGGAGTTAGTGCTTTCAGTCCTGTTCCTAGCCCACAGGTAGTGTCAACAATTGGCATGAATAATAATTGATAGCACCTTCTATGGGAGAGCTTCACTGGGCTTTGCAAAATGAGGACTGATTCATTCCTCACCACACCTTTGAGAGGTAGGTATTTTCCCTGTCTTTCAGGCAGGGAAGCAGAGAGAGAGAGAGAATGAATGGGGGACTTGGCAGCAGTTAAAAAGGACTCAGCACTCCTGACTCCCAGTCCTATGTCTTCAGCATGAGACCCCCACAGCTGGCACCTTGGTTTTAGTGTCATCAGTTAGATGAAGGGTAGAATGGGAGAGCAGATCCAGCTATGGTCTCACCCCAGAGCTTGTCTCTACAGGATAGGTTTAGGGCACATTACTTCCCCATCCTCTGGATTGAAACCCACTGCAACTGCTATGCCCTAGCCTTTAAAATGTTGTGACTGTGAACACATCACATTTTCAAACTCCCATCCTAGGTACAGCATGTTCCATCTGATTCCCCAAACCAGCTCTACCAGTTTCCCCATACCAAGTTTGTACCTCTCCCCTCCAGCCCCACACTGTAGAAAAGTCTGTTTACTGAATTTGGAATTACAGAAGAGGGAGACATGGCAAAAAAGCAGGTCTCAGAACTGCACCTTCTGGGTTCCAGAGAGAGTTCTGCCACTGGCTCATTCACACCTTTAGGCAAGTCATTTAACCTGTACACCTCAAGTTAACCAGCTGTAAAATGGGTGCAGTAACACCTGCCTCAGGGGAAGATACTGTGAGAAGTGCTTGTAAGGGACTTTCAGATATTAAGGTGAAAGTTGCTATGTAAGTGCACAGTAATAAAAATGTCATCTCAGGTAAAAATTGCTAGTGTCAATTGGCTGAATTTTTTCTCGCTCCACAGAAAGGTGAACAAGGATTGATGCCATTGACGGCTGCTGCAGAAGAGCCATGCCTGTACGCCTTAGTGATGGAACAGAAGCTCAGATCTAGAAGAAGCAGTAACACTATCTTCTTCCCAACCTATCATCCAAAAGAATTTGCAGTTACCCATACATTTGTCACCGCCCACACTTAATACACAACACCGCAGTGACTCTCCTCAGCAACATAGGCTACTGCGAGACCATCATGCCTGTCCTCCACTTTTTACACTGGCTTTCCATAGAATATGAAGCCAAGGTTCTCAGTGGCCTGGGCTCAGGCAGTCTAAAAGTTAGCCTAAAGCTCCAGCATGAGGACAGTGGTCAACCACTCTGCTCCACTGGCACAATGGAACTCTACAATAAGGAAAAATCTCATCTGTGCAGGAAATGGAGCTCTCTCAGAAGTTGGTCTGAGGCTGTGGAATTAAATCTCCCAGGAACTAAAGACAGGTCTACACCAGTGGTTCTCAGCGAGGGGTTGTGTATCCCTGGGGGTAAGCAGAGGTCTTCCAGAGGGATACATCAACTCATCTAGATTGTTGTAAAACTAGGCAACTGACTACATTAAAAGCACTAGCGAAGTCAGTACAAACTAAAATTTCATACAGACAGTGACTTGTTTATACTACTCTGTATACTATACACTGAAATCTAAGTACAATATTTAAATTCCAATTGATTTATTTTATAATTATATGGTTAACATGAGAAAGTCAGCAATTTTTCAGTAATAGTGTGGCTGTGATACTTTTGTATTTTTGTCTGATTTTGTAGTTTTTAAATGAAACTTGGGGTATGCAAGACAAATCAGACTCCTGAAAGGAGTACAGTAGTCTGGAAAGCTTGAGAGTCACTCATCTACACTACAAGTGCTAAAGCTGCAGAGTAGACACTTGATACAGCACCAGAAGGGGTTTTTCTATCACTACAAGTAAATCCACACGCTCAAGAGGCAGTAGCTAGGTCAATGGAAGAATTCTTCTGTCACCCTAGCGCTGTCTACACCTGGGCTTAGGTAAGCTTAACTACATCTCTGAGGTGTGAATTTTTCACACCCCTGAGCAACATAGCTGGGTGGACCATAGTTTTAGGTGTAGTCCAGGCCTACGTACCATCATGAACCTCATCACATTTTGCTCTAAGCGTGAGATGCACTTTTTCGACTTGCCTCCTGCAATGGAGCAGAGTGTACATAATTTTTAAAAACCCCCAACAGCAAAATCCTGCCAAAATAAAAAATTACACTGCACACACAACTTTCTGTGGGAAAAGGATGAGGGTGCAAGAACAAACTAGACATAACAGATGTTAGTCTTGTTGCTTGATAAACTATTAGGAGCCAGCAAAGAATCCTGTGGCACCTTATAGACTAACAGACGTTTTGGAGCATGAGCTTTCGTGGGTGAATACCCACTTCCTCAGATGCATGCATCTGAGGAAGTGGGTATTCACCCACGAAAGCTCATGCTCCAAAACGTCTGTTAGTCTATAAGGTGCCACAGGATTCTTTGCTGCTTTTACAGATCCAGACTAACACGGCTACCCTCTGATACTATTAGGAGCCAGTAGAAGAATCTATGTAGAAGTATATAGAATAGATACAGCAACTGAAATGAGCTACAGAAGCAGAAATCCTCTTTGCTGGTTAAGAGCATTAGAACTCTGAGTGTGTTACTTACCTATTGCATATTCTATAACATCTGTTACCACAGCATTTAAGGCTCCAGTCTTTTACCCTGATCTACTGGGAGCAGATCTGTGCTATGTGAAGCTCCAATATTTCAACAGGACTTCACGTGTGTGTACCGATTCATCCCCACCAATCAGTTTGCAAGATTGGGGCTGTAGGCCTGAACAGGTAAATTAGAGCTAAACGACCAGGTCCATAGCCGACTTCACAGCTGATTCCACTCTTCACTCTTTCTAAATTCTTATTTCTTTTAACATCTCAAAACCAAACCTATCCATTGCTCAACTTGTTCATTCTGGCCTGAACTCCTGCTTGGAGTTCCTTCCTTCGCGGCATTGCCTAACCTCTCTACCGTGAATGCAAATCACTCTGGTGGGTTCCAAGTGTAATACAATGCCCTAGGATGGGTAGAGGGAATCAAACCCAGGACCTCTGTATCTGAATTAAAGCTTGAAGGCTGTACAGACTCAATCCTCTGTGTGATTTAGCCACTGGGGCGGATAGAGAGCAACACTGTAAGTAAGGCAGCGTTACACAAGAACCAGCCCCTCAACATGTAACTGCTATGGTAGAATAGTCTGACAGTCAAAAGACAAAGGGTGTCTGATCGCTTACTCTACATTTAATTTTCCCATTTCCATATTAGCTGGCAGCTACAGTATAACTATTCCAGTGTCGACATGGCCAGCCCATGGGAAAATTCCCTCTTCTATTAGAATTTGTTTTGCCCTCATGTTCTTAGCCATATAGCTGTATTTATTCAATCACAAGTATTGCTGGCAGATTATGCACTCCATCTGTTTTGATCTTTGCTGACTTGAAGATAATTAAAGAAATCCCCTCTCCCCCGCTTCTGTCTGCTGCATATGTGCCAGCTGCTCAGTGACAAATTCCTTTGAATTATCCGGATTCCAATCAGGAAACTCAAGCAAAATTGTTTCTGACTACTGGGGTTTATTGTTGACTGGACTTTATTAGGACCATTGCTCAGGCATATTGCTCTGTGCTTTGAACACAGTGAAGTTCCCTACTACCCTACCTTTGGGGATGTGGGAAAATGAAAACTATTTCCTCTGTGTAAGGGCCAGTAATAAATAATCTCAAATATATTTTATAAGCTACAGTTAGGGCCAGCCAGCCATCTCAGCTGGGGGAGCCCCAAAGGCAGATGGTAACTAAACAGGCTTCCAAAAAATAAGCACAAGCACAGAGATGTCTGGTATCTTTTGAAACTAGTCCATAGACTTCCCATTTCATTAGCCAGTGCTCTCATTACAACTCTTTAAAAGACCAAACAACTTTTGACTGAAAATAGTGACAGTTCAGTGCAAAATATTCTGTGCTCAGACAACAAGCATCCATCATCTGGGAAGCTACCATTAGTTACTACTGGCAATAGGACCCACCTACATCATTTGGGAGGAAAACAGACTTTTTTTTTTTTTTTTTAAATTGTTCAGGCACATAAGATTTGCCTGGCCATCGTGATCAGGGCATAACTATCTTTAAACTGTTTTGCCTAGACCCTCATCTATCCAAACCCAGTTTTTGAAATATTATGCTCCAGATTTTCAAAGATTCATAAAGTTTAAGGCCAGACGGAACCATTAGATCATCTAGTGCAGTGGTTCTCAACCTACTTACCATTGTGGGCCGCACATGCAGATCTGTATGTGTTATGTGGGCTGCATCCACACAAGATATATACTACCTGTACATCTACCAAAAAAATAAGGTTTAGTATTTGTTATATGACAACAATACAATTAAAATCGATGGAGTACGTTTCATTTCAACACTGGCAAATGTCTACCAAGAGCATTTTAAATTAGCAAAATAACTCTTCAGATTAATTTACTGTAGGGGTGGCATGGCAGGGTGTATTCCCACCTTCACTTCCACGCTGCTGCTGGTAACATGGCTTGACTGAGAACCTGGAGAACGCGGCTGCGGAGCCTGCCTATGAAGATGGGGAGCCCTGCCCGGTGCAGGGCACCTCCCCAGGCAAGGACTGCCCCCCATTATCCAACCCCCCTGGGACTGTCCCCCCCTGCATCTAGACCCTCCCCCCCAACACTGGGCTGGCAGAGAAAGGGTGCCTTGTCCAGGGCAGAATGGCAGCCCCAGGGACTATTCCCTCCAGCCCCCCACCTAGAGTCTTCCCACCAGCAACTTTCCCCAGCTTCCGCCAAGAACTGCACCTTCGCACTCAACCACCCGATCCTGGGACTGTGCCCCAGTATCTAGACCCCCCCATCCAGGGACTGCCCCCAGACCAGTCTCTCCATCTACAGTATGTCCCCCATGCACCTGCTGCATCCCCTCCCTGCGGCCCTAGACCCCTGCACCCCCCTCTCCATGGCCGCTGGTTTCCTACCTCAGCTGCAGGTAGCTCAGCCGTGCATCCCAGCCTGCCCACCTGCTGCTGCTGTCCTAGTGCTGGGGAGTCTGCTCAAGCCAGTCTCACTGGACTCGTGATCCTGGGGAGTGGGGGCACTGAGTACCCTGGCCTCCTGCCAATGCTTCTTGGCCCAATCCTGCTGAGGGTGGGCTGATGATGAACCTGAGCTTGTTCTGCACATACTCCTCCTGCCAGCTCTGCGTCTGGGGCACGTGCCACTCCTGCCCTGCCCTAGTTACAGCCCTGTGTGCTGATTGGGCTGCAAGCGGCCCCAGGTTGAGAACCACTGATCTATTCTGACCCTCTATATGTCACAGGCCATTACATTTCACCCAGTTACCCCTGTATTGAGCCCAGTAACTTGTTTATCTACTAAAGTACATCTTCCAGAAAGGCATCCAGTCTTGATTTGAAAACATCAGCAGATGGAGAATCCACCACTTCTCTTGATAGTTTGTTGCAATCAGTCAGTCTCATTGTTAAAAAAAATTATGCCTAAATTCCAATTTGAATTTGTCTGGCTTCAGCTTCCAATCACCGGGTCTGGTTCTGCCCTTCTCTGTTCCACTAAAAAGCCTTTTATTTCCTGGTATTTCGCCGCCTCAAGTTATCAAGTGACATCTCAATCTTTTGCATAAGCTAATTCCAGGGCTTCTCAAACATCACTGCACTGAAACCCCCTTCTGACAACAAAAATTGCTACATGAACCCGGGAGGGGGACTGAAGCCTGAGCCCTCCCAAGCCCCACTGCCCCGGGCAGCAGGAGGGGGGCAAAGCTAAAGTCTTTGGGCTTCGGCCCGTGCGGCAGGGCTCATGCTTCAGCCCCAGTCCCCAGCAAGTCTAATGCCAGCTCTAGTGACCCCATTAAAATGGGGTCATGACCCATTTTGGGGTCCCAACCCCCAGTTTGAGAACTGCTGAGCTAAACAGACTGAGCTGTTTAACGTCTCTTACTATAAGGCATTTTGTCCAGCTCTCTAATCATTTTTATAGCTTTTTTCCTGCTGTCTCCAATTTTTCAACATCCTTTTATAAAAATGTGGATATCACAACTTTACCTCCCTGCTCTTACTCACTAATCCCCTGTTTAGTCATCCTTTTGGCCACAGCATTGGCACTGGGAACTCCTTGTCCACTATGACCCCTGAATCCTCTTCAGAGTCACTGCTTCCCAGGAGACAGTCCTCCGTTCTGTAGGTATGGCCTGCATTCCTTGCTCCTATCTCTGTAACTCTGGATTTTGCCATCTTAAAAACACATTTTGTTTGAATGGGCCCAGCTTACCAAGGGATCCAAATTATTCTATGACTGCCATGTCATCACTATTTACCACTCCACCAAGTTTTGAGACATCCATAAAATTTATCAGTGGTGATTTTATATTTACTGCCATTGATAAATATGTTAACTAGTGGCCCTAGCACCGATCCCTATGGTACCCCATTAGACACGCCTCCATTCAGTGATGATTCCCCATTGACTACTATGGTTTGGGATCTGTCCATTAACCAGTCTCAATTCATTTGACATGTGCTCTCTCAATAGTGTACAGTGCTCATTTTTTAAATCAGACTGTCCTGTGGTACTAAATCATATAACTTACAAAAATCAAAGTAGATGATATTTAGGGTATGTCTACATTAAACTGCTACAATGACACAGCTGCAGCAGTCCTTCATCGCTGTAGCACTTCAGTGCAAACACGCTTGCTACAGCAACAGGAGGGATTCTCCCATACTGTAGTCAATCCACCTCCCCGAGAGGCGGTTGCTAGGTCAATGGAAGAATTTGTCTGTCAACCTAGCGTTGTCTATACTGAGGGTTAGCTCAGCATAGCTACATCTTTCAGAGGGTGGATTTTTCCACACCTTTGAGACGTAGCTATGTGGATATAAATTTTCAGTGTAGACAGTGAAAGCCGCTACCTAGTTACCTTTAACAACAAAACTTGTAATTTCCTCAAAGAATGAAATCAGTTTGGTTTGACAAGTCCTATGTTCCATAAAACCACATTGACTGCCATGGAGCATACTCCCATTCTTTCATTTCTTATCAACTTAATCTCATATCAACTTTCCATTATTTGGCCAGGACCAATGTCATGCTAACTGTTCCTTAATGCACTCAAATACAACAGTAAGAACCTATATAAAATAGAACCAGCATATAGTTAACCAGATCATCCTGCTTGCTTTTTCTGACCATTGATTGTCTCACTGTTTACTTGTACTCCCACATCTGAGTGTATCCATCTGTTGTCTCTTGCCTTAGACTGTAAGCCCCCTGAGCCAGGGGCTGTGTTTTGTTCTCTGTTTGTACAATGCCTCGCACAATGGGGTTCTGATCTGAGACTGGGTATCAAACAAACAATAAGACTATTGGCACATACTAGCACTCTTCTAGTCTTCTGAAATTTCCCTGGTATTACAAGATAAATATTAACATCAGCAGGCCAGAGATCTCCTCAATCAAGTCTTTTAGGATTCTTGGGTGCAACTTATCCAGCCCTGCTAATTTAAACATGACTGTCCCTAGCAGATGTTGTTTAACATTGTCCTCTGTTACTAATGGACTGGAAGGTACTTAGCCACCCTCATGTGATACAAGCACATCATCCTCCTTCTTTCTAAATACATATTTATATTAATACATATTTAGAGAACACTTCTGCCTGTTCTGCATCATCATTAACAATTTTACCAACTCCAGCTCCTTATTGTTCTTAGCCCTGAATTGCATTTAAAACCAGTTCAAACATTCAATTTTTTCCCTAGGATAATCAAGCCCTTATCAGCCTCCTCCCTTGGCAGAGGCCATTTAATGGATGGACAGAGACTGAACCGCTTCATCATCCCAAAGGAGTCTTTCCAACTCAGTGCTGAGGCACATTGGTAGGGTTGCATTGGAAGAATTTGCACTGCTATTGACTATTTTTATCTGTAGATGAAAGCAAAAATATTCTGTTTAAGGGCCTGTCAATCTGGCTCCTTTAATGAGCACTAAATTTGCTTCAAAACCAAAATAAGACTATACACGTTTGTCCTTTTATGCTTTAGGATGTGACACGGGCAAGCGTTTGCACCACTTATCTGAGAAGTTACCTATTTGCCATCTAGCGCAGGTCCTGATCCTGAGCTCTTCCAGCTTTCGAAGTTGCATGGGGCTTTTGGAAGCCATGAAACCAAATTAAACACGGCTGAATGTGCAGAAATTAAAATCTAACCCAAAAAGGCAAAGGCCGTGGTTTTCTGCTTGAAACAACTTACTCCCATTTAGATCGGCTGAACATTTGAGCTAGCTTAGAACCACAGCCGCTCCTATCAACATAACCATTAGTAGGGCACACTTAGTGCATACAATTGCCAAGCCTCCAGGATTGGCCTGGAGTCTCCAGGAATTAAAGATTAATCTTGAATGAAAGATTATGTCATGTGATAAAATCTCCAGGAATACAGTCAACCAAAATTGGCAACCCTACAGTGCACAATGACTTGGTTATCCATGGACATTGTTCTACTAGATTTTCTGACCTGTAGATGGAGCAGTTGCTCTGTTGAAGTCACTGTGTGCGCTTACTACTAAGCTTCCTTTTGCACTATAATTCCCAGCAGTGTTTAAATGCGGAAACATATTCGTTCCATGTGGTCTGATGTGACATTCAGCTAAAAAAAATCCATTAAAAACAAACAAAAAAAAAAGGCAATTGGAACGCAGCAATCTTTTTCCAAACCAACCTCGGACTGGAAGTGCACGTTCTCAGCCCTGTCGCTGCATCACTCGCGTTGCATGCCTGCGGAAAACATGCAGCTAAGTATCACCTCAATCAAAGTTCACTGCACCCGGTCTGCTGTTAAATATTAAAGGAAGATTAAAGGCCAGCAATTAGGTTTAAAAGTAGCTGCCCAGAGAGTTCTTATTTCTGCTCTCCAGGAAAGAGGGGGGCAAATATCAGACCCAGGTAACATCATTGCAGCATTTTTTTTAATCTGTGGTCTTGGACCCCATTCTACTCTTGACTCTCCAGAGCTACTCCATTGACTTCAGTGGGGAAACTGAATACATCCTAGTGTAACAGCAGAATTTGGCCCTTTTTTACCAACATTGATTGATTTCGTGCAAAGCACTTAGCTATTGGACAGGAACTGAGGCATGGGCAGTGGTATAAAAGACTAGGGGAGGCTAAGCCTCCCCTAAACCCAGCCCTGGCCCTGCCCATGCTCTGCCCTCTCCCCTGAGCTGGTGCCCAAGCCGGCAGGAGCTCAGCTCCACTGCTGGATGGAGGTCAGCGGGCTGGTGCTGAGGCTGGGCGGTGGCTAGGGTTGCCAACCCACCAGTATTGGCCTGGAGTCTCCTGGATTTGCCATCGATCTCCCGGTGACTGTTGAAAGCAACATGGGAGATTTTAATAGGATATGTTAAGAAAATGACATTATGTTATGTTGAGGGGAAAAAAAAAAATCTCCCAGAATAGCTTCAGTCAGAGTTGGCAACCCTAGCAGCAGCCTGGCACTGGGATCCAGTGCTGAGGCTGGTCAGTGGCCCAGCCAGGGCTCCTTTGGCGGCAGGTGGAGGGTGGGCACTTAGGGCTCCAGTGGATGGGGGGAGGGCGCTCAGGCCTCACGCGGATGGGGGAAGGGGTGAGGCCTTGGGCAGAAGAGGCAGAGCTGTGTGGCTAGCCTCCCTGAAGGGGGGGCTCATATGCCGCCCATGAACTCAGGAGTTGGTATACCAGAGGTCCCCCTAGTTCACTACCCTGTCTCTGACAGTAAGTATGACAAACTCTTTTGGAGAAAGATGCAAGAAACAATGTAGAGGACAATTCAGAGGACAATAAGAGCCAGCCCAAAGAGGCTATTTCTTCCTGACCTCTGCCACTGAGAGACTGAATTATGTCCTTAAGCATGAGTTTTACATCCCTTCCATTTACAGGCTAAAGCTGCCATCTAAAGCAGCGGTTCTCATTACCTTCCACTTGGTGAAGCACAATTGTCAGACTAATATTAACAGAAACAGGCTCCTAAAAAGGGTTTCTTTGAACCACTCACATTTATTTTAAGGACTAAGTCCAATCACTGATTTGGAGGAAGCTTTTGCTTTCTTTTTTGTTTGGCTAACGCTAAAAGTTTCATGAAGTCCCTGCCCCCAGCACAGATTGATTTTGGTTTAATTTTTTTTAAAATCTAGTCCTGATTTATGTTACTGCAACATGTCTGCTGAGCTTTCTTGAGCTAAAACTATGCTCCTGCTTTGCCTTCAGTGGGTCGCTTAACAGCGTGTCTTTAAGTTTCTTTCTGTTTAGTTCCATGGTTGGATACACTGGGGGCAAAAAAGCCTCAGAGACAGGGAATTTGGAAAGGGGACAACATTAAGCTAAGCTAAGATGCTATCTTTTCCTCCCCTGATCTCTGAAGTTCTTGCCTTGTCTGCTTTCACTCTGTATTTGCTGGAGAGCTGATGCATGAGGAGCCCTTTGCCAGCTCATGTCTGTGGAATAATAAATGCCCCTGATCACTTTGTGTTGCTGATCAAAGCAAGAACTGTGTTCTAAAAGCGGAAAAGTGATTTCAAAACAGCTTCAGCCCCATCAAGCACGAGCTGAATATTGTAATCTTTTTGGGGGGGGGGGTTAAAGCTGTCTCAGCAAACCACAGGTATTTTGAGAAGCAGGGGATGGGAAAGGAGATATTAGACAGCTTCACTTCACTTTTTCAAAGTCTCATTGCAAAAGGGTCTGACCTTGCAACCACTTAAAAGCTGTCCGATGTGTTCATTCACTCATTCATTTATTTTAAGGTTGTAAAGTTTAATGCAGCAAAAAGTTTGACAGGGCTGCTCTCTTGCAGGCGTTTCAAATCAGAATGGTTGCATGGCACATTAACCAAAACAGTGGCCCTGTATACGTGTTCGCATGGGGCTCAGAGGCATAACTGTAACAGTGACCCACGTTTTAAAACAGTTCTGGTGGGTGTCAGATCTGCCTGGCGCGGCGGGGAGGGGGATAAAAGGGGTGATGTCTTTTCATAGTGATGTCTTGAGACAGCTACCACCATATTCAGCTAAACTCAATGTAAAAGTCTCTTTCTTCCTTTCTAATCATCTCAGCCTTGCCTACACTGGAGAAATTTAGCAAAAAATCCCCCCACTGGTGTTCAACGCCTGGCAGAGACAAGGCTCCACCAGAGCTGGTGTGGTAAAGAGCATGCTGGAAGCCGCCAGGAGCAGTAGATAAGTGAGGTGCTAAACCAGAGAATGACAGAACCAGGCAAGGCAGGGTGGAAGGGCGTCTGTCATTCAGGACCTGCCCATATTAAAGGAACAAGACCTGCCTGTGTAACCAAACCTCATGCCACTGGAGTTAAAAGGAAGCATCCTGAGAAATGTTCCTAGTTTTTAAAGCCTGTGGACTGGAGTGGAGGTAAAATTCACAGAAGGGAGCCAAGAAGGACAAGGACTTTGAGAGGATGCACTCCCTTGGAAAGTTTCTTCCAGATTGTTCTACTGTCCCCCAAAACAATGAGCCACGTGGCCCATCCCAAACCCAGGGCATCCTCAGGGTTTTTCCTCCATGAGGAAGGATGGTCCAGTGGTTAGGGCGCTAATCTAGAATTAGGAGACACCCTGCTCTGCTACAGATGTCCTGCGTAATCTTGGACAAGTCACTTTGCCTCTCTGTGCCTCAGTTCCCCATCTGTACAATAGGCATAACAGCACTGCCCTTCCTCACAGGGGTGTTGTGTCAGAGTAATCACATCAGAGATTGCGAGGCACTCAGACAGTACAATATCTTGGTACTTACATGGCTGCCATTAGATAGGCTGATATGTGAGGCCTTATCTACACACAAACTTACATCTATTTAGTTAAACTGGTTCAATTAAACCAATGTAAATACTCTCATTTCAGTCTGAGTAGCTTATTTCAGTTAACAAAACCTACCTGTTCCTTACTGACTGAAAACTATACCAAAAATAGAAATATCCACACAATTTTTCACACCAGTTTCACTAAACTGGCTTAAACACCAAACCTTAAGTTTAACCGGTGCAGCTTCACACGTAGACAAGCCAAATGGTCTTGTGCCAAATATTTGAATTGTGACAGGTCTCACACCACGACACACAGTGAGCGCAGGAGTTCCACCAGTGGTAATGAGGGACACAAAAGAGGTTTAGATAGATCCATGCAGATATCCATCGGCTGCACAGAGGTCCTGTGTACATGCACCAGCATTGTGCCCCTGGCAGCTTGTCTCCAATGGAACTCAGAGGCCAGTGACTCCTTCTGGTTGCAGTCACCTCTGGCACCCCTTGTGAGGGGCAGGCAATACAGCACCCGGCCTTTTTCACAACCCACTCATACCCAATGCAGTGCTGCCCAGTACCCACCCTCACACACATCCTATCTCCCTGGAAACTCCTTGTGGGGGTCACAGGAAAAAGGGTGTGGTGCTGTGAGTGAGATCTCTCAGCAGATGTTCTTCTCTGTAGGTGGCTTTTGGGGCACCACTTGGCCCATTTCCCCTCCTAGTTTTGTTTAACAAAATAAGTAACACCTTCCCTACTTCTCCCTGGAAGCATTAAAATCTAGAGGATGCAGCTTCCATAAAATGAAATTACCACTGTGACTCCTGATGCAGAGGATTATGGGTTTTGTATCAGAAATCTCATAATCCTATGTGGGAGGCGGACGGGAGGACCCTGCAAAATTACAGTCCTTGGTGCAAACAGTTGCTGCTGGGGCCCTATGGGGGTTGCCCAACGTATCCCATAATATGCTCATAAAGACACAGTCAGACTGGATACTAAGTGAGCACATAAAACATGGCTGTGGTGGCACAAAAATTGCTGCATACAGGGACACAAACAAAATCATGGAACTTCTAACTGGTTTAACCGACTGAGCCCCTAAGTAGTTGCAGACTTATGGTCCCATCTGCAATGTGGCAGGAGTGTAAGAGTCAGGCAGGGGGTTGTTGATTTCCATAGTAATTACAAGCACCAGTTTTGCTCACAAAAGAATAGGACTCCAGGAACTCACTCTTCTGGCAAAAGTCAGAGAACAAACAGCAAAAGTCACTGTACATGTGGCAGCTGGAGGGAACCAAAGCCAAGTCCTGAAAACACTTCTCTATTCTTTCCTTTCCTTTTTTAATAGCATGATACCAAGATAAACCCAAACTGGAACCTTTTATAGAATCCCAACCCAGATATTAGGGATATGGATATCAGGCAGATGAGATCTGCCTCCAAACCCACCTCACTTGGATTCATGGTTTTGCAAAACAAAACCCTATTATGCATCAATCACAGAGGGGCCAGAAACAGATCCAGACTTCCAAATTTTTCCTTCAACACACATTATGGTGTCTTGGGGAAATATAATCTGGATCTGGATCAACCTACAGAAGGTGAGTTTACAAACTGAAAACAATCCCACTCCACCACCTTTTTTCTCCAGTAAAAGTCATATATATGAATCCAATTTCTAAAACTAATCTGTTGTACATTCTCAGTCTATACATGACATAGAAACGATAATCAAATAAACAAAGCCTTGTTAAAATCTGTAGCTGTTTCTATCTGATAATAGATATCTATAGCAGAATGGAAAAGACAGAAAAGAACGAATGCACCATCTAATTACAGAACATACTTCAGAAACTGCTGCAACTAATCAAGTGGCAGGATGTTGAGTGACCAATTAAGGCGGAGGGAGAAAATCCCTGAAACAGGAACGAGGAAGCAAAGAAAAACATTACAGTTTAAACAAAATAAGCATGGCCTGACGGGGGGATACATTCATTATTTTGACTTTATTTATGTCCTTTCATAATTCACTTTTGGCTCTGATTTGCTGTGTCATTGGTGAATTACGAGGTCATTAATAACTCATGAAAATTAATAATGTATCTGCAGTCAGCCCAATGGAATTCTATATCTGTGTCCATCTGTCTGCATGCTGTGGCGGGTATTTATTATGAGTAAGACATTTGTGAATGCTAACAGAGCAATGTATACAACATCTAATAATATATTTGGAAATTAATACAATTTAGCAGCTCAGCATTTCCGGAGAAGTACCAAACACGAAAGGTAGTCAATAACCAATTTAAATTCTAACTACTCCTATTTAATGTGGAACAAAGGATGTAGACTCTCTCTGCTGGAAATTAAATAAAGAATACACTATCTGTAACTATAACAACCAGTCATTGGATGACCAAGTAAGTTCAACTGAAGAACATTTATCTAAAGGGTAAAAAAAGAAAGTCAAACAATTTTCCCCTCCCCTTATCAATACCTCTCCAAGAAGCAACTTAAAGGCCTGACCATGCAAGCCTTGCTCAGGTGAATAGACACCACTGACTGACATGAGGATATAAACCTATGGACTATTCCTGTCATGAAGAATTTGCAGCACTAGGCTTTTATATTGTGCAATCTGGAGTAATAGCGCACATTTCTATCTGTGAATCTTATTGTTACATTCTTGGAAATGGCATTCCATGGTGTGGATTTACAGCTCAGGGTGCACAGGGATTTGCACAGCTGAGGGCTTACTCTGGTCTGTGGAATAGATTGTTATTTAGGGAAGCGTGAGAAGTAAAGAATAACCCCTGCTGGTTGTCCCATCTCGATTAGAGTCTGCCAATTAGTTAAAGCCATACTTTTATTTGTAAAATGACCATGTGGTTGTCATTGGGAAAATAACCATGCAACCCCAAGATGCCGAAGCTGAATCATGGATCAGAGCTGAACCACACTGTAAGTCATTAGTTCCATTAAAGTCAGGAATAAGTCATTTAGAACAGTTCCCTGCACATTCCTAGCGCTCATTAAAATGTATTCTTAACCTGAATATTTACTGAGCATTCACTGTCTATTATGTAAGCATCTTTAAATAAACTACACGAAATGTCAGGATCTTCCATAACAGCATCAAACTTTTGCAACTTAATGCGAAGATTGGAAGGCTCCTCAAGTACTCGTTGAATTGTGAGCTAATTAATGAAGAGCGCAGCAAATGACAAGATTAAGCACAGTATTGTCAGCAAATTTTGAACTAAAAAGGATTACGACAAACTGCTGCATGTGCACATGGCTACTGTTTGAGCTGAGTCCAACTTTCAATATTTACAGTTAAGAATTCATGTGCAAAGGAGAATTCTAAAGAGGACTTCAGGATCCTGCCATCTGTCAAAGGTCAACAAAGGAGCAATTTGTTTTTGAGCTAAATGTTTTGCACCAGAACACAGAGGAACTACATGGACAGACACTGCTATTGGCATTAACAAGCATCCGTTTTCAGGTATTACTGAGGAACGAATGTAAAAAAAGATCTTGGTTTGCATGATTTCCTTCATTATCAAAAAGGCTGTCATAAAGGATGGAGTGTAGTCTAACCAAGAGCTGCAAAGTAATGATCCAAATCAATCCACTGAAGCAGCTCTTGATAAGTTTATGCAGGGGATGATATGATGAGACCGGCTACAGTGGCATGCAGCCAATCTGCAACTCCTAGCAGCAAACATTTCCAACGGCCAGTGATGGGACGTTACATGGGGAGGCCTCAGAGTTACCACAGAGAATTCTTTCCCAGGTGTTTGACTGAGGAGTCCGGCCCTCATGCTCAGGGTCTAACTGATTGCCATATTTGGGGTTGGGAAGGAATTTCTCCTTGGGTCAGATTGGCAGAAACTCTGGGGTTGTGTTGTTGTTTTGCCTTCCTCTGCAGCATGGGGCACAGGTCACTTGCAGGTCAAACTACAGTAAATGGTGGATTCTCTGTAACTTGAAGTCTTTAAATCATGATTTGAGGACTTCAGTAAGTCAGCCAGCGATTATGGGTCTACTGCAGGAGCAAGTGGGTGAGGTTCTGTAGCCTGCGGTTTGCAGGAGGTCAGACTAGATGATCATGATGGTCCCTTCTCACTTTAAAATCTATGAGTTAACCAGATAAAGAATGAAAACATGATTTCTTCCCTGAGGGTGAATTTCTTCTCCATTGTGCAGAATGCTAGCAGAGGCCCATGCACTACTTCTCAGTCTATTCTGATGGCTTGACTGGTGTACAGGCCTCGTGCTGTGTCTCTGCCCAGAGGAATTTCACCAAGAGCAGCCCTCAGCCCATGCGTGGCCACCTCGTGGGCCTCCTGCCCAGGGCAGGTGGAGGGTCTGTGGCTCCCCACAGCTGCCCTGACTCCCAAGTTGGGCTTTATCAGCTGCTGGCCTAGCCAGGGTAGAGCCGGGGGGGAGGGAAAGAGGAGGGGTCCATGGCAAAAAGTGGAAGGGCCATGGCCGCCTGACCCCCCATGCTCCGGCACCCCTGCCCCTGAGCAACATATGTTTCATTGGCATAAGCATTTGTGTGCACAATCAGCAGGAGAGTTTCTCCCGCCAGCACAGCTATCACTGCATCTTTAGGTGATTTTATAATGTTGACAGGAAAGCTCTTTCCTGTTGGCACAGAGCAGCTACACAAGTGATCGTACAGTGGTGCAGCTGCATCGGTACAGCTGTGCTGCTGTAAGCTCGGTAGTGTCAACATGGTCTTAGTGTCCAGACTAAATGTATCCACACAGCTGATGCAGCCTCTTCAGTAAAATGGCACCCAGTTAAAAGGGGAACCAGAAGATGGATCTAAACCAGGGGTAGGCAACCTATGGCACGTGTGCCGAAGGCGGCACACCAGCCGATTTTTAGTGGCACTCACACTGCCCGGGTCCTGTCCCCTGCTCTGAGGGGCTCTGCACTTTAATTTAATTTTGAATGAAGCTTCTTAAGCATTTTAAATACCTTATTTACTTTACATACAACAATAGTTTAGTTATATATTATAGACTTATAGAAAGAGACCCTCTAAAAACATTAAAATGTATTGCTGGCACATGAAACCTTAAATCAGAGTGAATAAATGAAGACTCGGCACAGCACTTCTGAAAGGTTGCCGACCTCTGATCTAAACTTTCCCAGTGCTCTAGCTCAGTCGAAGAACTTACACAATATATCAAGAACATTTCCAAATGGGCTACAGAGAAAGTGAAAAGATACAACCACCCTAATCTGGCACACACTATACATTTAAGGCTCTATTCTACCTTGCTGAGTGGACCTTATTATGTGGCATATACAATCATGGGACTACTTGGGCACTTACTTAAAACCAGCTGTATAGGCAGGTTGAGGTTCTTAGTTCCTGTATTTGACTCCCCTACTCTTCCCCCTTACTCTTGGGGCAGGTTATAAGGTTGTCTAAGTTAGGATGAGAAGGGAACCATACCACAGTTATACAGCAGTCTGTGGGTACACAGACAGTCATAAAGTAGTAAGGTATTGGGGTTGCTTTTCCCCCTACCCTCTTCAACAAACCTGCTTTTTTCCCTTTCAGACTGAAGGGCAAGGGGAAGTCATGCATGCAAACATCTAGCAGCTAACTGCATCATTCCGTGGCAGCTCTGTCAAGGATTGGCCATTTTTATGTATGAGATGTCACGATGGGGAGGATTTGGATACCTATACTGGGTCCTTTTGAAACAGAAAAACAAGGAATATTCTTCACCAATTGAAGCCCCTTCTTGATTTTTTACCCCTTGCTCTGGCCATTTTCTGATAACAGGCCAAGATGAAAGCCAGTTCATTTTTCCTGGGATCATATGTAGATCCTCCATCAGACTTTTGAGGAGACAGTCTGGATCAAAGTTCGTCATCTGTGACTTAGCTAATGGAGGTGACTGCTTAACAGCGAGCCCTCTCCAGCATCACCTCATCAGCAGTCAACAAATTCACTGCCACTCGATAGAGGTGTTTCTAGCAAAAACATCAAAGTAGCTTTTTCCTGGGGCTCCGAATGAAGAGTCTCTCTTCCTTCCCACTCCATGAGTTGAATCCAGTCAGGCATGATCAGTTTGCAAGCTCTAGTTTCCCTTTTTAATTTAGTTATTTATATCCCAGTTATGCCAGTAGGGCCAAAATGATCAGAAGTGATTTTTGGTGCCCCAATTTGTATGTCTTGAGTTGCCTGAAAGGGGCCTGGTTCTCAGACAGGCAGGTGCTCAGCACTTGTTGAAAATCAGGCTCCTTTAAGGTCTTCAACCAGACAATTATAATCACTAGTTACTTTTGAAAGTCTTGGCCTATGATCCTGTTCTTGCTGAAGTAAGTAGCACAGGTGTCAGAAATGCCTCCCAGAACTCCCCCTGGCACATCCTTGCTGCTATACTATTTATTTACATAACACCCCTGCATACCAGACATGCTCCATGGGCCAATGTAGTGAGGAGGGGTGGTGGGACAAGGCCATCTCTCTGACAGTTTAGGGGTGCTGTGCACCTCCAGGGTACACAGATGGAGTGGTCCATGCACCCCACTGAATGCAAGGACTACAACTGTGCCTGATTTTACACAGCCTTTCCTCCCTCTTCCCGCCCTGCTCAAGGGGCAGGCAAGGTCTGGCCTTTAGGGAGTTTATTGTTCAGTAAAGTGAGATTCTAATAGCATTGCCTTGAGCTAGTCAGATGCAGGTGTTGCTCGAACTTCTCCTGCCCCCACAGAACTGTGTTTAAAAACCTCGAACCTGACCTGCAGCACTCTTGGGAGCCCTGAGGAGCCTGCCAGTCATGATAAATTGTGGGATAATTCTGAGACATGCCTAGAATCTAGGGCAGTAGACAACCAAACCCAGGATTCTGAAGGTGTACAGAAATGAGCATTAGAGCTACCCTCTCACACGCTATTTGTTGAGAAGAAACTGAAAATTAATGATGTCACCATGGTGACATCAACAAGCTATAGGACTGGCTACCTTTGAAAGGCTCACAGATCTCTCAGAGTCATGTCATTAACAAGGTGTATGTACACCACACCTATACTCTCCACCGTTAGGTGTCATCCTTTGCAAACCAAACCTATAAGCGGAGCTATCCTGAGTCTTTTGCAGTTGTCACTAGTGAACAGTCATGTATTAAATGCCAGTTAGTCTGTGTTCACAAAAGAAATAGAGGATGATTTAACATATCTTCTCCTTCTACCTCCTTTCCAAGATCCATCCACTCCTCTCTAGCCCCTCAGCTAAAACACTTGATGTTCAGGCCTGCATCACCTCCCAGTTTGATTAGCGAAACCACCTCTTCCTCCTCTCCAAGGCTGCTGCAAAGATCAGCTTTCTAAATTAATCTGGCCACATCAACCTCCTTCAATCTCCCAGATCTCTCTCCTTTCTCCACTGTACCAAATTCAAGCTACTTCTTCTTGCCTTTAAGGCCAAGCATAATTCTGACTCCTTGTTTATCCTCCTTTGCCTCTTTTCATGTCACACTGTATCCTCTGCTCTGCTAGTGATCTGCTCCTTTCACAAGCTTCTCAGCCATTGTCCACTGTTATTATCCATGGCACACCTCTTTCTGAGCTGGTCATATTCAAATATCTCCTAAAGACGTACTTCTACCAAGATGTCTACAAGGGAGGGTCTGATGGATTGTGGCCAAGAATCTAGCTACCATGCACTCAAGCAGTATTTACAACCCTCAAGCGTTCAGATATCATTCAGATTTTTAAAAGTGATAAATGTGTGGCTCTTTTTATTTGCCTTCTAGTCTTTGAGCCTTTAGGGTTCACATTTTCAAGATTTTCTCTGCAAACTTGAGGGCTAAAAATTGAACTTAAAAAAAACAAAACAAAACAAAACACATGACTCTTGTGGAATCACACAACTGCAGGTACTGGGGCTTTCAGAAAAAGCACCAAATATTGCAGGACTTGCAATAAAATCACAGGCGTTGGATACACTGCAAACAGACACCCTCCCTCACCCCACCCCCCATCATTACATTGTTATAAAACTGCCTACCATGATCAGGCTCCCAACAAGTCCCAGGTCTAGACCTCCCAGAAAAGAGATTTTAAGAGTACAGCATGGGAGGCTGCTGAAGATAATGTTGAGAGAGTCAGTATTATATAATGGGGGAAATCCCTGTGCACTTGGAGGGGGATTACGCTGTGAAAAGCAGCTCTTCTGAGAAGCCACCCTCCTCCCCAGCTACACCTTATTAAAATCTACAGAGTGCGAAACACACAAAGGTCCTGAATAGGTTCTTCCACTGGATCTGAGGGAAGGAAGGGAGTGGGATTTTGGCTTTGGCTCAACTCTCTCCACAAACCTCTGACAAAAGCTGGGCCATTTTTCCAGCTCTCCATGCATAATAGCAGAGGGCATGACCCAGACACTCAAACTGACATCCAGCAATGGCCATTGGATACCCTGCAAATACATTCCAGACAGCAGAATTGCACCCAAAATGCCATGCTGCTACCATACTACAGTACATAGGCAACAGACAAAAAGAGAACGGTCTGAACATTGATCAGCTGTCTACAAAGAATGTGTCATTTTTAAGTCAGTAATTCTAACATTTAGTCAGGGTTATCTCTGTAATATCCTCTGGCCATATTAATTAATAGCTTCTTGTCAGACTATAAATCACAGCCCATCATTTTCAAATTGGAGAATTTCATATTTTTTTCTTTTTTAAAAATAAGTGAAATGTAATCCTGGGAAATTTGCTAATCAAAGTAAAGCCGCTTATAGTTTATATACTTATAAAACCCACCTTATAACATGATAAGAAAACTTTGGAGAAGAAACAGACCATCTGGAGATATAATAAATCTGACAACTGGCACCAATCTCAGAATCAAAGACAGAACTTCATTACATTAGGAAAAATGACTTTCTAATTAACTCATGAGGAAAACCTTGTGATTCATTCACCCTAATGGAGTTTGAGAGTTCAGTCTTCTTCATCAGTGTCATGAAATCATTGTCCCTCACAAATTATAACTCACTCTCTGCTCTGTAGTTTAGGAGAGCATGATAGATTAATTAGGTATTTAAGCAGACTGAAGATAATTTTAATGAAGTCTATGTTTGACATTCACAAATGAAATGGAACCAGATTTTTAAAAGTGCTTAAGAAAACTCTTTTGAGGTAATTAACACTAGGTTTTTGGGGATCTGCTTCCTTTAGCCTGGATTTACATTCAGCTTCACTTGTAAAGAGGAAAATTTGCCAGCCTTTGAAATGTTATGAGTCAGAAACTCCTAGCTTTATTCTTAATGATAATGGTCTATAATGTAGCCTTGTGGCAGGGCAGAATCAACTTCCACTGCTACATGTGAGGATATGTGTACTGTTTCCTTAAATATGTATCAAGTTGCCAGGCAGTATGGCTCTTGAGAGGTCCTAGGCAGAAGCTCTACAGTGCAAAACCACAAGTTCTACGGATAACACTGTTTTCCTTCCTCTAAGCAATTTCCTTGTTCAGTGTTCGAAGAAAGCCTCTTTCTGTGACTTTACCGCTACCACAGGACAACACCTTAGCAGGATGAAAGTACCATAAAAGAGAAGTAAACAGGAACAAAGGTTTGACTTACACTCACTCTCACATGCTTTTAAAAATGTCAGTTGTTTGAAGCGGCTCAGAAATTCGGACTACTAGAAATAGTCCCAGGGGACAGAGAGATCAATGGTTAAAGTCCAGGTGAGATGGTGAAAAGCGCATAAGAGTGCAAATAATTAAAAAGCTCTCCAATTCATCACAGGGATTTCATCTCTACATTTGATACATATATCAGTCTGCTTCTTAATATCTCCAAATTAGCAACAGATGTGTCCAACTACTCTCCTTTATGGCACTTTATATTACTACTTTTATAGGCAGCATGGTTTGATCATAGCAACTACGAATATCATTTGGTTTCAGTCCTCCTCTCCCCAGCATTGTGTGTTCATAATCCTATTGGGTTATATACAGTAGTCAGCATGTTCACATGGCATAATCATACACCAAGGAATCTGAAGAAGAAAATCATAGGAAAAGAAGCAGAGGATTAAGGTGTATGACAGATCCTCTTATGTAACTATGACTGGATAACATGCTATTTTTCTCACATTCTTCTTGTACTCAGTAATAGGGTTGCAATGGGAGTATATAATGCAGATATAACTTTCCCTTTCATTTAGGAGGAGCAAGGAAAAGTCCGTTGAAAGGCATAAGTGGGCACCTGTGATGATATTTTTTTATCCGGAACTTTCTCTTCACAAGGTACTAGTGCAGTCTCTGATGCAGGTCCAAGATTCGGAGGTATTAATGTACTTCTCTGCATGGGCATATAGAAAGAGGAGGTTAAAGACTAGACCCCCTGTCCTGCTAACTGCTCCATATCAGTTCGGTTGACTTCAGGTGGTGTAGCCTGAAGGACTGGGGTCTAGGATGGGTCCTGGACACAGTACTTAGATGAAGGGTGGGAAAGGTCGAAGTATTTAGGAGACAAGGATAACGGATAGGAAGCCACAGTATGGTATAGGGCACCGTAGCCAGAACTTATTGGTACTTATTGGTATGAGTCTTACTCATAGGTAGTATAAGAAGTCCTGGCCACCAGCCATGTGTCTGGGCAAGAGCAGGCAGTTTGCAGTGTAGGAGAGAAATTGGAACTTCTCATCCTTAGATTTCAATTTGTCATTCAGGCCACAGATGCCCTTTTTAGAGGCAGTTTTTTCTGTCATTAGGATGTACCAGTCTCTTACTAGTTATGATTTCATGTCACTCATCATCAATCACAGTAAGTGAAGTGGATTCAGTCTGCTTTTAAGTTCGCTCTGATCTTACATTCATTAACTCTAACATCACTGAACACACACTCCATGCAGAATGTAAGTCCCCACAAATACTTCCATGAGCAAAATATTCAGGTTCCCACAATGAGTATTCCAGTTCACAGCCATCAAAAACATGAACTAGAATGGTGCGACCAAGAGACCTCTTGGGGCCAAACAACAGAGGGCACAGGCGTAGGCACCCTCTGAATGGATGGAGCACCTGGGGGGAAAATTGGTGATTGCTCTGCACCCACCAGCAACTCCCTGCCCCACTGCCCCAGCTCACTTCCACCTCCTCCCCTGAGCGTGCCTGCTTTTCCCCCTTAGCTCCCAGTGCTTGTGCTGCAAAACAGCTGTTTCACTCCGCGAGTGCTGGGAGGGAGGTGGGAGGAGGAGGAGGAACGCGGAGCACTGAGGAGAGGAGGTGGGGCTGGGGCAGGGATTTGAGGAAGAGGTCCAATAGGGGAAGGGAGGGGGCGGAGTTGGGGCAGGGACTTTGGGGAAGTGGTTGGAATGGGGGCGGAAGAGTCAGGGCCGGGGGGAGGGGGGCGCGAGCTCCCACCGGTGCCGGGAAAAGTTGGTGCCTATGGTCACAGAACAGGCATAGGATTTTACACAGGGGTCAGGTATATAGATAACAGTTCACCAAAGGGGGCCATGGGAGGTCTCTACTGAGAGCCAGTACCCCGCTGGTTGTCATAATTATTACATTACAAAATGTATGTACAGATACTATTTAAGGACTTATGTATCTATACTAAAATGTATCAGCTTGGAATCAAGGTGGGTCACCAGGAGGTAATAGAAATCAGAAATGTTACTTTCAGGAAGGAAGTAGCAGACACCTATCACCCTAGCTGGTCATCCGTGTATTGTACACCTCACAGTGTAGGCCTACTATTTGCACACAGAGCCATAGGAAAAATCTACAAGAGAGGAAATACAGAAGATGAAAACAAACAGCATATTCATCCTGCTTATGAATAAAGACAAAAGATGGGATTGATAGAATTTGGAAGGCAAAGAAACAAACAGAATCCCTCACCTGGGAAGCAGGGTGACAGGAGTGTCTGTCTCATAAAAGGGGAGTCCCAGCCAACATGGCTGTAAATCGCTACAAGGATGTTGGGGGAACAATACTTGGTTAGACATGAGTATCTTGTTAATTCAATCTAGGCTCTAGAATGAATGTTATGACTTTAGTACATACGTAACCACTTGTTTCCAATACTGCTACCTGCTATTGCTCAAATTGCTCTGCTTTGTTAAATAAAGTTACACTTGATTTAACTATGAACACATCTATGTGCTGTGAGTTAAGCAGAGCCGTGATCTGAGGTGGAACTGGTAAACTAGGCTTTGCTGTTTCTTTGGAAGCAGCCATAGGTATGAATATTGTGAGTGTCCAGTGGGAAAGGGGCTGGATGCACCAGTGAGATGCTCGGAGAGCTCAGGGGCTGGAGGGTGCCTATCACTAACCTGCAGAGCTACAGTGAGACCTATCGGAGTGCTCGTGTGGCTGGTGGAGTTGTGGAGCAGACAAGGCCCAGACAAGGCTTCCTTATGCTATGGGTAGAGGGTAATGAGGTACCTCACATCTCTGGGTATCCCTAGGAACTGTCACCAATGGTTCATGGGCAGAGTTGCCAACTTTCTAATTGCATAAAACTGAACACCCTTGCCCTGCCTCTGCCCCGCCTCCGAGGTCCCACCCCTGCTCACTCTACGCCCCCCAGTCACTCGCTCTCCGTCCCACTCACTCACTTTCACCGGGCTGGGGAAGGGGTGAGGCTCCAGCTGGGGGTGTGGGCTCCTGAGTGGGGCCAGAAATGAGGGGTTCAGGGTGCTGGAGGGGCTCTGGGCTGGTGTGTAAGGTCTGGGGTGGGGCCAGGGATGAGGGGTTTTGGATGCAGGGAGGAAGGGGGCTCCGAGCTGGGGCAGGGGTGTGGGAGGAGAGGAGGTACAGCTCTGGGGGTGTGGGTTCCAGTGTGGGGCCAAAAATGAGGGGTTCAGGGTCCATAAGTAGGCTCTGGGCTGGGACAGTGTTGGAGAGAGAGAGAGAGAGAGAGAGTGTGTGTGTGTGAGGCAGGCAGTTTGGGTGTGGGAGGAGGCTCAGGGCTGGGGCAGAGATTGGGGTGTGGGAGGAAGTTTGGGTGTGGGAGGGGGCTTAGGACTGAGGCGGGGAATTGGGGTGTGCCTAGTTCTTTCAGGTTCCTCAGTTTTGGAACCCAACTTGAGACACTGTACAGGGGATTGATTTTCAGTGCTGAGCTCCCACCCTCTGTCAATCAAGTCTCTAAGGAGTCTGAAACTGGACACAAAAATTGAAACACTAGTTGTTTTTTAAAATCTTAGCCCAGCTCCCCTTATTCCCAGTACACTTCATTAGGTGCTGATACATACTATTAGAGGCAATAGTAGATATTTTTCTATTCTTCAAATTTTAAAAAATACATCAGTGAATCCTATTTGTTAAAACTCAAGAGAAATTTAAAAACAAAATAACTGATTTCCTGGGAAACATTTTTTAATTGTCCTCTTACTTCATACCTGGCAGTTGTCTATACCTTGAGACAGCTGGCAATACTATATATTGTACCCCCTTGTGGTAACACCCCTTAATTTCAGAGAGGTGTTGTAAATATAAATTCATTATTGTTTGTGAAGCACTCATACTATACTGACGAGCATCCTAGAACAGCACATGAGAAAGAGTCATTCTGTATTCGGTTTAGGGTTTGAACAGTGTGCAGTAAATAAGGCACGGGGACCACACATTGAACATAGTGGCATTTCCTAACATTTGAGTGATTGACTTTGCAGCCTTAGCAGTCTGGATAGTATTTTTGTTTTTAATTTTCTAAGTTTTTTAAAAAGGAAACTGAAAAAAATATTCTATCATGTGGCATCATATTGACCCCCATACAAGTTATCAGCAGGGTTGGAACCTTCAGCTCCACCACACAGAACTCTGCCACTTGGGGTTATGGAGGAACTGGTTGCAGTAGTAGGTTGTCATCCTCGATGTGAACCAGCACTAGAGTGGGATGGGACACTTCACCGGTGGATTTCACAAATATTTGCAGGCAGTAGAGGAATGGTGAGACACGGGAATTTTGAATTCCATTTCAAGTTCTGGAGAAGAGTATGCTCTAGGGCACTGGTTTTCAACCTTTTTCCATTTGCTGACCCCTTAAAATTTCAAATGAAGGTGCAGACCCCTTTGGAAATCTTAGACACAGTCTGCGGACTTCCAGGGGTCCGCGGACCACAGATTGAAAACAACTGGTCTACGGAGCACAGAATCTTCTGCTCTTGCTCCCTCCCCGCTTTTGCTCATCTGCTCCAGTGTGTCCAGTCCTGTCTCTTTTCCCTGTAGTCCTGAGTTGGAGCTTTCTTCATACAGAGAGAATCTTCAGAGAATTTAGCTGCCAAATCCTAACAGCATCTACTGATAGTATGCAGACAGATTTTGTTTCAAAGTTTTATAACTTGGCCAAATTAGGGCTAATTTTCACAAGGGTGGCAGACTCCCAGAGCACGAGTCCAATGGAGCTGTGCCTATACAGCAAAGAAATAGGGCTTGAACCCTGGGTCCTAGCTTGATTCAGGTTCAGACCCTCCACTCCCATGGGGTCCAGTGACCCTGCATCTGAGCCCTGGGTTAGCGTGAATTGAGTGTAAATGGAAGGGAGTTAGGCTCGAGCCTGAGTTTGAAACCTCAAACCTTAAACTGTAGTGTAGACATACTCTTACATTCCCTATATAGAGAAGGAGGAAGAATCACACAGAGCTAGTGGAGAAACACATAGCCATCAATTAACCTTTACAAAGAAGCCACTGAAAACAACATACCTCAGCTGACGAGATCCCCAAATGGGGGCTGGGGCAAAATAATCAGTAAAATATGTTGATTTAGCTTCTAGTTCTGATCCTCCAACAGATGTTACTGATGTTATGAATTAAAGTGCTTATATTTAATATAGTTCTTCTCCCATGCTGAGAGAGACTAAAATATCTGCATACATAAAAACAAGGAGGAGCCCAAAGGAGACAGACTAACAACCAACTGTTAACTAGTGAAATAACATTTGATGAGGTGATGGTAAGGGCCGTTAGTTGGCATGCATGCAGAGAGCTTTATTTATCAAAATAATTGTTTTTCCCAATAAACTGTCCCGGAAGATTTATGGCTTCTGATTTTCTTGCAGAAACCCTTAAATGTACAAATAAAAAGTTAAAGTCTATGCTCTATGTAAACCATAAAAGAGCAAAAAAATCTTGGCATGGGTCTAGTATGCACACCAAGGCTGCAAGATTAACTCTAAAGCATTATTTTCTGTTCCACCCATGAGGATGGATGGAATATGAAATACATAGCCACCTTTATACTACAATTCTCAGACAGGGGAATCTGCTTTGGACTTACTATGGGATCACACACATGACATCTGCAAAACTGACTGATCACTGTGCTGATCAGCAGAGACCTTTGCTGGGGGGACCTGTGGTGTAGTCAGCAATCCATTCCATGAGTGCTTAATTTGTGCCAGGATTTAGCACTTGTCTGTTAGGAATTTTGCCCATTGGTACAAGCCACTGCACCGCCCCCCCACCCCGAAGCTGCACTGCACTGGCACAACCCCCCTGGGCAGATTCACTGCACCAACATGATCTATCCCTGTTTAGCCATGTTGTGCAGGTCCTGTTTTTACCATAAGGCAGTGCATCTACACCAAGGGTTTGAATTGATGCAGCAGTCTCTAACATAGATAAGTCTTAAGGCAGAGCCTATGTTGCAATGCTGCAGTACAAACTGTTATTCTGCAAAGTAAGGTGACAGGGAGCTACAAAGTCTCAGAGTCCAGCATCGTGAGTATGGGCACAATCCTCTTTTTGTTTATTGTACCCAAATCCCCTCTGTTCTCTACCACAAGTGACACTAATACTAGCAACAAAGCCACATAGATGCAGCAGCAACAAACACAAAAAACAACCTCAGAGCCAGCACAACACTTGCAAGAGGAAAATAAAAATAGTGAACCAGAATACTGAGACCTGTACCTATTGGGTTTCTGGGAACTGGGCGGGCGGAAGCCCGCTCACTGCTCAAGGATCCCCCCCAGCCTACGGGGAGGATCTACAGGACCTCAAAAACCCAAATGAGTTCAGGGGACAACTAATAAAAGAACAGGGACAGGAGTGTGGTCAGGCTCCCTTCTTATGACCCTCTGACGGGGACACTGAGCAGAGAACCCTGGACAATGCCCACTGCACCTTGAAGGCATCAAGGGAGCCAGTGGAGGCTGCCCAGAGGAACTCCGCTCGGATGCGTGAACGGACAAGGGATCGGAAACAAGCCCCACAGTCACAGGAGTCTCCATTGGCCAACCTCCTCTCCCTGGTTGTGTAGACGGCCAGTTTAGCCAGGGCGAGGAGGAGGTTGACCAGGAGGTCCCACGACTTTGTGGGGCCACGGATAGGGAGTGCATAGAGAATGAGGTGCAGCCAGAAACGCAACAGTATATTGGTGAGGAGCTGGTATAGGGGCTGCAACCTGGCGCACTCTAAGTAAATGTGCGCCAGGGTCTCCCTCACGCTGCAGAAGGGGCAGGGGTAAACCACGCCAAATACACGCCCGTGCTCATGGCCCCATGAAGGAGCCGCCAACTGATATCCCTGGTGGGCCTCGGGACCAGGATAGAGTATAGGCTGGCCCACTGGGGCTCCTCACCCTCAAGAGGTGGCAGGAGGTCTCGCCACTTTGAGTCAGGGCGGGACACGAAGGTGAGGAAGTGAAGGGTGTGGAGCACGAGCGTGTAGAGATGTTTCCTTGGCGTGGTTTGGAAGCGGACCGGCTACAGATCGTGCAGCCGGCTTGCGGAGAAAGGGCGGGGGGGGGCCGGTCGGGTCCACAGGGCAGGGGCCCGATTAAAAGGTCTGGAGGGCCTGGGGTGGAGGGTGGGTGGGGCTTGCCCTCTCGCAGGACCCAGTCGAGGGAGGCCCGAGCAGCGGGCGGCAAAGTGGCCTTCACCTCCTGTATTATGCGCCAGGGAGTACAAGGTCTGGAGAGCTCCATACGGCGAGCGAGTGTCAGGGGATCCAGCCAGTCTCCTCGGTCGTAGTCCAGGAGGTCTCCGACCCCGGTGACTTCCACCAAGACCAGCCTCTGGAGCACCGTGGGGGACTCCACCACCTGCACACGGAGCTGGGGATTGTGTAGCAGGGGCTCCGCGAGGAGATCTGCCCCCTCAGTGGCCGCCACGGGCCTGGTCACAGAGAATATCTTCCAGGTCCGGAGGAGGTCCTGGTAGAAGACCAGCAGCCCAGAGAGGTCTCGCTGAAGACCCCTCGGATAGAGATAAAGGAGCTGCTGGTCGTATTGGAGCCGTCGGAAGCAGCGCAAGAAGGCGTGCGCCAGTACTCGCCATGCCAGACTGCTTGCCCATAAAGAAGCCACTGCAGGGCCTGGAGGCGGAAGACATGGACCTGAATGCGCAGGCACTTCAGGCCCTGCCCTCCCTTCTCCAGGGGCAAGTGGAGGACCTCTGCAGAGACCCAGTGCAGTCCTGGCCAAAAGAACTCCAGAACCACCTTTCGGAGGTCGACCAGGAAAACTAGGGCCGGGACTAGGGTGTTGAGCTGGTACCTGAGCATGGACAGGACTAGTTGATTGAGCACCAGTCCCCTCCCTCAAAGGGGAAGGCACCAGAGGAGTCTTGTCCATTTCCGGAGCCACTCTGTCACCCTACCCTGCAAATCTTGCCAGTTCTCTGGCAGAGACGGATGCGTGGCAGAAAGGTAAATGCCGAGATAGAGCAGCAAACCAGTGCTCCATCAGATGGCCTGAAGCACAGATGGGAGGGAGCCCACCTGCCACCCGTCCCCGACCACCAGGCCAGAGCTCTTGACCCAGTTGACCCAGGCGGAGGAGGCCGCCAAGTACACAGCCTAGCAAGCCTCCACCCACGCCAGGTCACCCAGGTCCTGGACCACGAGGAGCACATCATCACTGTACACCGACAGGACGAGCTGCAGCTCCAGCTCCTGAAGCACCAACCCCGTCAACCTCCTGCGGAGGAGACAGAGGAAGGGCTCGATCGCCAGAGTGTACAGCTGGCTCGAGAGGGGGCACCCCACCGCACTCCCCGCCCGAAGCCTGACCGGCTCGGTCAGGGTCCAGTTGAGCCTGACCAGACACTCTGCGGAAGCGCACAGCACCTGGAGAAAACCCACAAACTGGGATCCGAAGCCTAACGCTCGCAGAGTACCCAGGAGATATCTGTGGTCCACCCTGTCGAGCGAGGTGGTTACCCGCTCCTGCCCTTCGGGGCTTAAAACAGCCCAGGAGGGGGCTGTGACTGGGGCAAGAAGCCTGGGCTGATTGGGGAAAGTAGGCACAGCTGTGGCCATACCCCAATCAGGTCCAGCTGACCCCTATAAGAGGCTGTGAGCCAGAAGCCCAAACAGTCTCCCTCTGGCTATAGAGAGAGAAGGGCCTGGCTGCAGGGAGCTAGACACAGGGTACCTGGGTGAAGCAGGGCTGGGGAAAGGCAGAGGTGCTGGGGAGCTCCTGCCTAGAAAGCCCCAGGCTGCGGCCTAGAATAAGGCCAAGAGGTACTGGGGGTTGCAGGGGACAGCCCAGGGGTAGGCAAAGGCAGTAGATCCAAACCCCTTTGCCGATGATGAGTGGCTGATACTGCAGTCTGCCCCAGTGAACAGGGGCTAGATGGAGACTGGGCAGTAGCCAAAACTGAGGCAAAGTGGGGATAGTGGGTTGGTGGTTCCCCAGGGAAGGGAGACCCAGACTGGTGGGATACTGCCCGGGGGCAGCACTCCAGTTAAAAGGGCACCGGGGTCCAGGTAGGGACTCGGGGCCAGAGGATCAACAGGCGGATCACTGGCCTGCAGAGGGCACTCTGGGCTGGCAGTAATCTAATTCCCAAGGACAACCAGCAGGAGGCACCGCAAGGGTGAGTCTGCGCTGTGCTACAGACCCAAGAAGCTGTATGTAAACACATGTTATAACAGGCCTAGCTGAGAGGGGAAAGGGATTTAAAATCTGCCCATTTAAGTAGTTTGGGTTCAAAGCAGAAATGCTGGTGAAAAACATGTGTACAAACCAGCTCAGCCCAGTAGCATTCCCAGTGCTTCACTCAAGGGTGTCTCTAGGTATTTTGCTGCCCCAAGCACGGCAGGCAGGCTGCCTTCGGCGGCAGCCTGCGGGAAGTCTGCCAAAGCCGCAGTACCAGCAGACCCTCCGAAGGCAGCCTGCCTGCCACCCTCGCAGCAACCGGCAGAGTGCCCCCGTGGCTTGCCGCCCCAGGGATGCGCTTGGCGTGCTGGTGCCGCCCCTGGCTTCACTTGTCATGCACAGGCGGTGTTTGCTTTTCCCAGGCTAACCACATCTTCTGTGCTTTGCTTGCCCTCCGCAGATGGAGCCCTGCACCTCACAACAGGAAAAGAGTCATGTCATGAACTCCTTTGCAACAAAAGGCAAGGCCATTCTCCCACCCAAGCCACCCTTGGGTAAGTGGCAGGGACCTCTACACCAGCACAGGAAGTCAGCTGCCATTTTGAAACTGTCAGAGCACAGCAAACAAGGCAGGACTCCTCCAGCAGTCATGCTGAGTGTGGAGTTGGCCTTAACGGGCTACAGCCCCTTAAATCGAACATTGCCACCATTAAACCCAAGCAGAGAGGAAAAGTGTCAGACCGAGAAAGCAGCTCTTTCATTATCCAAAGCTGTGAACGCTGCCCTTTATAACTATATCGAGCATCACTCACCATAATCACAGACCACAAACTTCTTGGACATCCACTCAACAACCCCCAATCTAAGCTGCCAACACACACGAAATGGCTGGCACTTCCACTCCACCCATCCAAGTTCCATATGGCTCACAAAGATGATGAAAAGAACCCTGCAGCCTGTTTCACCACCCACTGCAGATACAACCACTCGAGAATCCTCTCTGACGTCATGACACAGATGTGCATTTTGCTGCTGTACATCCCTCAGCTCCTGGAATATATCTAGCATGAATTTACAATCAAACAGTATGTGCCCTCCCTGTCCTTCACAGAGGAGGATGAAGTGATCTTTTTAAGCTACCAAGGTAGATAGACAAGCCATAATATTTGCCAAAAACTGACTGCCAGACATGAGAACAACAGCTTCCAGCCTAGCCTCTCGCGAAGAGGCAGGATGGTCCAATGTTTAGGGCACTAGCCTGGGACTTGGGAAACCTGCATTCACCACAGACTTAGGCAAGTCATTTAAACTCTCTGTGCCTCAGTTTCCCATTCATACAATGGGGATAATACCACTGCCCTACCTCACTGCAGTGTTTTGGTGAGAAATACACTAAAGATTGTGAGACAATCAAATACTATGGTGACAGCGCCCATACAGGTACCCAAGACAGACAGACTTCAGCAAGTATGATAAACCTGGCCTGGGAACAACTCTAGGTTCCTATTAAGACTACACAATTTCTTCCCTGAAAGATCAGATTTTTAGGCACTGAAAAACTTGCTGACTCCTTAATTTGCACATGATCCCCTTAGTCAGAGGCAGTTTCTCAAAGTTTAGATGTGCCTCAAGGAACCTACCTGGCAGATAGCTTTGATTTCTGTGGTTTATTTCCCTCTGGTGGCTATTTCCTAGCCATTCTCAATTAAAACTCACTCCTGGACAGTGGCCGAATTTACTACACAAAAAGTTGTTTCTCTCCGAAACACATTCTTTTTTGTAATCACCGAGGGCCAAATTCTGCAATTTTAACTGGAGGTTGGATGACAGCACTATCTTGAAATATTTAATAGCCTGCAAGAAGACATGCCAGTTGTAATCAGTTTATAAACAACTCCTATTTAGTGTCAAAATATTTCAGATTAAGAAATCACATGTTGGTGGAAACATGTATTAATGGGGACTATTCTATTATGCAATATGTCTGACCATTCATTAATTTGGCTGCAATCTGTTGTTTCTGAAAACAATGGCTGGCGGTAATAACATGCCCCTAACCTTGTGGACTCCAGGGGAAGTCATTCATGCTCTTGCAAAGGGCACATGATTTACCTGTGGTGTCATTACATATGCCAGAAAATTGATGACTGGTTACTACTCACTCATTTCAGGAGGTATTGAGTATCCAGCATGAATTAACTAGGGTAGGCCACATGGAATTTTTTTTTTTTACTGTTTATGGCACCATGGAGAATACTATTTGGATTAGGTTGCTAGAAAGAGGGATATTTTAATTGGGATCCAGTAATAACTGGGACATTTAAAGCAGCATGAGTTGCATGTCAATTTTTTAACATTAATATTCAGTTGCTAACCAAACATCTGGATTCCATAACCACAGGCTGAGGGAAGAATGTTGTCAGTGAGAAGAATGAAGAGGAAAAATTTTGCTTGTTAAACATTTTGGAAGCATTTGCTATCACTCAGCTCTTCTTGGCTGCAGGACGATAGTTACTCATCTTTTCTCTATGGTAGCCAGTTGGGTTATTGCTTTAGCAGTTTTTGGTACAGTGCCAAGATAACTTTGTGGCTCATCTAAAGAATACAGTGAGGTCACTTCTGGCAACATGCTAGTTCCTCTCAATGACTCGTACTGTGCCTTCTGAATAACGTGACCAATAACATGAGCTAGATTCAGGCGCGGGGGTATCAGAAGTCATTCTCGACAAAGTGTAGAATCATAGGACTGGAAAGGACTTAAAGAGGTCATCTAGTCCAGTCCCACGCACTCGTAGCAAGAGTGCCATGGTATGAAGGCTTTCAAAAACAGCACTCTCAAAAAGATATTATCAAAAGCACATGCAGAAAAATCACAGACCTAAGCAACAATACTACAGAGCTAAACACTCAAATCTTCATATAGAGAATGGTCTAAATATTAGGGACAGTTTATTTCCCCTGTTTATGTGTAGATAATGCATGTACAATAGAAACCCATTTAGCATGTACTGATTGATCCCAAAACTCATTATTTCCAAAATCTGTCACTGAGAGGAATGTGCTGCCTGAAACTCTTGTTCACCTCAGTCACCGGCCAACTTTGCAGAGCCTTTGGCTGCCGTATCCCATGTATGACGACATGCACGAATATTCTACTTGATTTAATTCATGATTGTTATCTCACAGTGTGTGCTCGCCTGTATATGAAATTTCATGAAATATTAATTACCAAATGACTCTATGATTAGGGGTTGCAAAGTATTTCTCACTTCAGTGTAGCATTAATGTTTTCCTCTGTTGTAGCTAGAGAAGGGCTTGAGCGGTTGTGTTTGGATCTGATGTGAATATCCCCAAGGCTCAGTTGCATTCAGATCCAAGATTCTGATGTGGGTGCATCTCTAACTAAGCCACTGAAGTAAAGGGTGGCATGGTACAATGAAACAGAATGCCAGACTCTCTCCATCAAATGCCTCTTGTTCCTTTTATATATTCCATAGGGATAATTCTGTCACCCTGACTTGCACTGGTAAGTATCTAACTACACCTGTAGCCTCACTGGAGTCAATGGGTCTATTCACAGAGCAAGGTGTGATTTAGGTCCATATCTAACTCCCTGACTGGGTACTTGCCTCACTTGTACCTCAGTGGAAGAGGGGACTGCACTGTTCATAGAGAGTCAGTTTTTAATAGAGCAACACTGGCATCAGGGTGTTGAAGCAGACTGCTCAGTCTGGTCACAGATACAAAGGGGAAAGATAGAAAGGGACTGGAAAGTAAAGACAGGGTTAAAGCAGGCCATGACAGAGACAGAACCAAGCCCTTGACAGCAGCTCATCAGCACCTCTTCTGAGATGGCGTTGTCAGGGTCAGCTTTTCCATACTGGAAGAGCAGGCTGTCACCCGAAGCACCACAGTCAGGGACTGTTTATTGTTAGAATAATGGCAGGATGAGGAAAGTGCGGGGAGAGGGGGGCACTTTCCAATTAACCTGAGGCAGCAAATTCCTCAGACCAGGCACTGGATAACATAAGACAAAGTATTATAGGACCAGGATATCTGCCAACTTTCTGGCGTGAAGGATAAGGACACATATGGGTATTGAATAATCTGCAGTGGGACCAAAGGTCCCAAAACAGAAAAACCCCTCAGGGAACCCATCCCTCCCTTACCTTGGTAACTATTTTCCCTACTTCTTTTACCCTGAATTTACTCTGAGTCAACTTTCTGCTCTCTTCCCCTCCCCAACCCTTTTCGTCCTTAGCTCTACTTGATTTTTATATCTGTCTTGCTTTCTCCTTCACAGAGGGCTTTCCCTTCCCAGGTCCATGCATTCAACCCTGCATTCTGCCTGCCAGCCAGAACCACACTGGAGACGGTGCAGAAGCAGAGTGTGTAAGCAACAGCAGCCTACAGAGAGAAATGGGAGGGATAGTGCCTCAGGGGCGCAAAGGGAAGCGAGTCCACAGGTGGCAGATGTTATGACTAAGGCTAAGATTTTGTCATGGATATTTTTTAGTAAAAGTCATGGACAGGTCACTGCCAATAAACAGTTCACAGAAGCCATGACCTGTCTGTGACTTTTGCTGCTGTGGCTTCAGGGTTTCTCCCACCACTGTGGTGGCTGGGAGCTGTGGGGTTCCCTTCCCGCCCAGGGCAGCTGGGAGCTGCAGGGTGACTATATTTCCCAAACAGAAAATGCGACGCCCCCAGCCGCTCGCCTGAAGTATCCCCCTTCCCCGCCCCACGCGAGGCTGTCTCCTGTCGCTGGAACCCTGAGGAAGCTCTCCCTCAGGAGTCTGTCACCTGTCGCTGGAACCTTGCAGGGGACCCCTGTAGCTGGAACCCTGCCAGGGCCCTGCTGGCTGCCAGCTCTAGAGACCTGCAGCCCCTGGGGCTGAAGCAGAGAATGTCACAGAGGTCTATTCTTTGACTTCCATGGCATAAACGTAGCCTTATTTATGACATTAAAGAAGTGCAGCACATGCATCCCACCATGTCCAAGAGCTTATGGTTGTACAGCAGACAGGGCTGTGGCCATAACCCCAACCTTGTCAGTTATGCCACCTTAGCGTTGTGAAGTACCATGCTAGCCATTCCTGCTTGTATACAGGCAGCACAGCTCCTGCATGGGTGGGCAGTCAGAATACAGCCATTAGGTTTCAAATATGCCTCAGCCCTTCTCTTCCAGTAGTTAGTTCCTGAAGGGAAAACGGGACCCCTAGCCACTCACCTGAGTGCCCCCCCGTCCTCCCGAAGGTGTTACTGGTCGCTGGAACACTGCTGCCTTCCCTGCACCTCTCTACGAGGCTGTTGCTAGTTGCGGGAACCCTGACGTCTGGCATCTCTGCTCGCCTCACCCTTCCCTGCATGTTCCTCTGCACCGTACTCCACTTTTCTGACAAAAGTGGACATTTGTCCTGTTTGCTCTTGCCAACTGATCAAGCTGGCAAGGGCAAACGCGACACACACCCACATTTGAAAAAAGAAAAAGAAAAAGGTTGGGAGGGCCAGGACAGGGCTTAAAAATGGGACTGTCCCTGCCAAAACAAGATGTGTGGTCACCCTAGCTACAGGCCTTAGAAGTACTCCTATCAGAGTCTTCTAATAAGGAGGGGAATGTAGTTGTTAAAGAAGTGTGATTTTCCTGCAGAAAATTCGCTAAGCCATATTTTAGACCAAAGTGGGCAGAGTTGTAAGTTTACTAAGATTTTATTTTCGTTTCTCTAGAAATCAGTAAAACAAAGATTACGGACACCAGCTTTTGTGGTCTTTGTCTGCAGCTCCCAGACATATTCCTTGGCTGCCTATGGATCTATGCAACAGGCTATGGAACTACTCCAAGTCAGCACTGTGGGCTGCTGAGTGATTTACAACTCAGCCATAGCAAAGACAGTGTCCAAACGCAGCAAGAGTGACAATGGATATGCCAAGAATCACAGCACAACGGCTGCCTCTCTTACCCTAGCCTCAGCAAGCCTGTCTCTTCTCTGCTATGTATTCTTCTTACTGAACAAGCAACAGCTGTGGAAAAATATTCCTTGCTGATGGGGGCAGGAGGAGAGGAAAGAACCCAGTCTCCATCCCAAACTGCCCAATGACACAATCAATGCCTCTGAGGAGCCGTGTGCACAGAATCCAATATGCTACATGTATAAAGTAACTTTCAAAGGCACTGGGAAGCCCTTAGTTCAATCAACACCATGTGAAGGATTCTTGAACCCAAACCTGATGTTCTGACAGAAAATGGTGCAGCCAAATCCCTTTCAAATGGGTAGCCCCCATTCTGATTATGCACCAGTCTATTAAGGGAATGGCTAATATATCCCCTCACACCAGCCTTCCCCAGCACCACAGGAGAACCCACAAACAATTCAACACCCTTCATTGTCCATAAGATGATAAACAGTCCAAGTCTTGTTACCATATTTACCTGTTATTTTGGAGTATGCTCATTTATTAGGGTTAATCTTCTGTGTTTGGGGGAGGGGGAGGTTCTGTAATTCTATCAATGTACTGCTTGTGTCATTTGTGTTCTTATATGAAGTGCAATTCTCCCTTCTGCAAGTTCCCTTCCAATGGAGCTATTCTGCAGGACCCAGGTTCCCCAGGGCTCGGTTCTTCCAGCCCCAGAATCAGCTGAACGCACATACGCATTAACAGAGCACATCTGAGAGGACAAGGTTAATCAGCACTCCCAAGCTGACCCCTTATATGTCCCTGGATTCAGCCGGCTGGGTCGAGCAACACTTTCAAGCTGCCACCCTTATATGTCCCAGGTTCGGCATGTCCCTATACCCACTTTCACGTTACAGTTGCTCTGGCAGTAACCCACTTGATGAACAAACCCCACAGGATTTTTGGGTGCTGCAGCAATCTTTAGCTTAGGTATGGAGAGCATTGCTGCAGAGCGAATGAGGAAGCCAAAAAACACCCACTGGAGGTTGGGGGGGTGAGAGAGAGAGAGAGAGAAACAACCAGCTTAACCATGAAAGTTTTTTTTTTTGGCCAGATAATAACCATACAAGGAGAGCCAAAAAAACCAAAACAGTTATAATATTACATCTAACTTAAATTTGATTATAAAAGTCAGGTTTAGAAAACTATAACTGATCACACAAGTCAAGGTCAGAAGGCTGTACTGAGAGAGAAAGCACACTGGGTTCTCACTACTCCGTGAAGCTTGGATCGACCGAGGGTCCCAGGTGGTAGTGGTAGCTAGGGGTCTGGAGTGCTGGAGACAGGCACAGCAACCAGCATTATCAGTCAGGAGAAGAAGAAGTCTCAATGGAACTGATACAGATGCTGGATACAGGCCTCAGAACACTGACTTGAGTGGGGGTAGGGTTTTTTGTAGGGAAAGAACAATGATTCAAGGGAGAACACTAGATTTGTTTATGGGTAAACTGATGGCTCAAGGGAGTAAACCAAAGTTGTTTTGTTCAGGCTAGACCAGGGGTAGGCAACCTATGGCAAGCTGGTTTTCAGTGGCACTCGCATTGCCCAGGTCCTGGCCACCGGCCCGAGGGGCTCTACATTTTAATTTAATTTTAAATGAAGCTTCTTAAACATTTTTAAAAACCTTATTTACTTTACATACAACAAATAGTTTAGTTATATATTATAGACTTATAGAAAGAGACCTTCTAAAAACATTAAAATGTATGACTGGCACACAAAATCTTAAATTAGAGTGAATAAATGAAGACTCGGCACACCGCTTCTGAAAGGTTGCCGACCCCTGGGCTAGACAATAGGAACTGCCCATTCCTGGCTATGGGTGGTGTTCTTTCCAGGGAGCTCACAATGCAATTAGGCAGCTTCAGTATTTTGGATACCTATAAAGGATTCATTACTAGAATTGGTCTGATAACTACTGAGCTGGGTGTATGTACGCATGAGTTCATTAACATCTGCAGCAGAGATCCCCCATCATGCAGTGCTTTCCTGGTCCCAGAGTTCTGTACGGTTCATGCCTTGGAATTTCTGTTCTCCATTCTCTATGCTAATGGGGATGCCTCCCAGTGCCATCTCCAATTCAAATGAGGAATAGGGAGTTTCCTGAATCCTGTCACCCTTGTCCAGAGAGGTTTAGGTGTCTCTTCCTGCCTTTTCATAAATCTATCTTCTGATCAGCTTTGGTTCAAGCAGAGGCCAGGGCGGGGAGGAGGGAAGGTCTTTCATGCGTCAGAACACCTGTATACTGGGCCCTAGGTCCCCAAGAATACAGAGCTGACAGTTAGTATAGAGACTGTTACCTATTATTATTATTATTATGTATTACTGTAGTGCCCAGGAGCTTCATTCACAGACCAGGATCCCATTCTGCACAAACACAGAACAAAAGACAGTCCCTGCCCCAGACAGCATCCTGGGTCCCTCCTGATCAGAGCCTGTGAAATAGCACAATTCCTATATTGCTCTTTGGGTTCTGCGGCACCTTGTAAACCGAAGTCCAGCCAAATTAATTTCATCAGGGGCCTACACCTGGATTTATGCCACTAAAAGCAACCAGCCTCCTCCCATTTGCTTCCTTTGTACCATTGCTTCCCAGAGGGAAGGCAGATTTCTTTCCCCTCCTGCCTTTGCACCCTACTCTGGAGTAGCTAAACAAAAACAAACCAAAAAAGAAACAAAAAAAAAAAATGCAGGAAAGAGTGTGGTGAACCTGTGATGGAGCAACTGGCCACAGGCAATGCAGACAGCCACAGGGCAGCTTTGGGAAGTGTCCATGTAACAAGGAATGGTACTTGCACTAATTGCCCTCTACTGAATTACAGAGTTTCCAGGGAGGGTAGCCACAGGGTACACATTGTACAATTAGCTTCTTCCAGCTAGGAGAGTAGCCACTTGGCCATTCTTACCTCAGGGCAGCTCTATTGCCATCATCTCCTCTGGAACTAGGGAAATCCACACTGTTTGCTGCTGAGAGGTAGACTCCATTTTGAACCAAAGTGAATGAGAATGGGCAAGCACCTGCGTGCAGACTGCTATTTATACCCTCACACAGCACCACCTGCTGTTAGAAATGCAGTACTGAAGGGCAACAGCACTGCTGCTTCCCATGAGTGGAAAGCCTAAGCCATAGATTTGGTAATTCTCATACTTTTATTGAGAGTCCTGTTGTTTTTTATAGTATTCTTGAAGCCCTAGACCCTGGAGGCAGGTGAATACAACAGTATCTCAGCTTTCTAGCTATCATGGGTGTGGAGAAATGCTTGAATATGAGATACCCTCCCCTAACCCCTCCAGCTGCAAAAGCCAGAAGGCAAATAAAAAGACAGGCAAATTGAGTGTTTTTAACAGGATTTTTGACTGCTTGGGGTTGACGCCAGTATAAAGAAGAGAGACAACTTTAACAGTTTTGCTTGGTTTGTTTATAGAGGTGGGTTTTTTGCTGGTATCCTCTTTCGGCTCAGAAGGAAGTAAAAAGGGTGGGAAAGTGTTTTAATGGGGAAAATATACATAGAAGAAAAAGGATATTTGCATGGAGGAGGAGAAGGAGGTGGTGGCAACTACTTGGAAAATCAAATCAGTAAGCAGAACCAAGTGACTATAAAGCTAAGGCAAGCTTCTCGCCAGTTCAGGGGCCCAGAGGTCAATCCAGGTTAGGAGCTCAGCAGAGATGGGAAGTCAACGTTGGTTAGAGTCAGTCTTTTAGGGGGGTTGCCACATTTTTTGTCCCTAAAGGTAGAGTTAATTTCATTTGAAAGCTACTGTTGGAACTCAAAAGAACACCTTGACTTAATTGGATTTCAAATTGTCTTTTTTTATATCCTTACGCTCTATTCCTGATTACACCTGCCTTCACTCTCCCCACTGTGTTTGTGAATCCATGACCCATACTAAACTGTCACATGACAGACCACTCCCTCCCCTTGTCTCTTTCCAGCATTTCTAAGGGAGGACTGATATGCCACATGAAATTAACAGAGATTTGTCCTTGTGCCCAAATGCAGCTCTCTCTCATCATTCCTCCCTTTTCAGACAAAAGCTGTGGAGTGACAGCAATCCAATCCCATGCACTTCTCTTCCACTGGGTTGAGTGGAAGACAATACCAACATATCTAGAACACTTGGTGCATGGACGCAGCTATTCACTGTTAAGGTTGAAAGCCCAGCCACAGCCACATATGACCAGTTCCCTATACCGTAGAACACCAGAGTTAGGAACTGACCAGTCAGTCACACACCTCATCTGGAACTGGAAGTACACCATCAGGCAGCAGACACAGCAAAAACACAAAACAGCAAATACTGTACAGTACTGTGTTAAACAAACTACTCAAAATAAAGGGAAGGTTATAAAAAGACTTGACAAGGTAAGGAAACAGTTTCTGTGCTTGTTTCATTTAAATTAAGATGGTTAAAAGCAGCATTTTTCTTCTGCAGTAAAGTTTCAAAGCTGTATTACATCAATGTTCAGTTTTTGTTCAGAGTTACAAACATTTCCGAGTTAAGGACCACCTCTATTCCCAAGGTGTCCGTAACTCTGAGGTTCTACTCTGCCTACTTCAGGTTTGCTCAGCCAATCAACCAGCATGATAGCAGCAAGCAAAATCTTCCCATCTATACAGGGCTGGCTCCAGGCACCAGCTGAGCAAGCTCGTGCTTGGGGTGGCAGATTCTAGGTGGTGGCATTCTGCCCAAACCTAGGGTGGCACGGGCGCTTTTATTTTTTTGTTTGTTTGCTGCTCCGGCCACCCTGTAGGGAGCGGCAGCACGGAAGGCGGGAGCGCCCTGCAGCAAACTCGGCAGGGCAGCCCGTGTCCTTCCCTCCCCGCTGACTGGAGCGGAGCCCTCCCGGCAAGCGGTGCGGTGGTTAGCAGGGCCGGCTTTAGGCCTATTCCACCAATTCCCCCGAATCAGGCCCTGCGCCTAAGAGGGCCCCACGCCCAGTGAGAATCCCTTCCCTGCCTAGATGCGCCTTTTTAATTTTTACTCACCCGGCAGCGCTCTGGGTCTTCAGCGGCACTTCGGCAGCAGGTCCTTCATTCGCTCCAGGTCTTCGGCGGCACTTTGGTGGCAGGTCCTTCACTCGCTCTGGGTCTTCGGCGGCGGGACCTTCAGTGCCGCCGAAGACCTGGAGTGAGTGAAGGACCCGCTGCCGAAGTGCTGCTGAAGACTCGGAGCACCACCCAGTGAGTACAAGCCCCACGTGTTTTTTTAAATGTGTTTTTTTGTCATCGTTTTTTTTAAGTCATCCCTGCTGGGGCCCCATCAAAATTGTTTGAATTGGGCCCCGCACTTCCTAAAGCCGGCCCTGGTGGTTAGGGCTGCATGGCGAGCACCCTGCTGAAGCGCTGGCTGCCCCCTTCTCTCTCTCCCCCCCGCTCCCTCCCCTTCCCCTTCCCCCCCACTAGACCAGGCACGCACTCTGCAGCACAGGGAGTCCCCTGGCTCCGGCCGCCCTGTAGTTTTTTTTGTTTTGCTTTGTTTTGTTTTTCCCCTGCTTTGCCAGCTGCACCGTTGTTTCTCCCCCCACCCCCCCCCCCCCCCCCCCTTTTCCACACCATTTTTCCCCCCTGCTTTGCTGCTCCGGGGGCCCTGTCCCACCCACCTTTTTGTTTTTGCTTGGGGCAGCTAAAAAGCCAGAGCCTGCCCTGCATCTATACAAAGCAGCAGAGCTATTCCTCAGGTTGAGTGAGAATTGTATCAACTGGACTGTACTTTTCCACTGGGCTCAGACATCAGGGATAGTTCTGCAGCGACTTGCAGTATGAACATGTAGCCCATTCCTCCTGTTACTCGTTGTGCTACTTGCATCCAAATATTAATGAAGGAACTTCAGGCAAACTCCTGTGCAATGAGCTGTGACCATACGTTTGGGGGGTGGGGGAGAGGGAAGAGGCAGAAGCCAATTGGTGCTTTCATAGTGATGAGGTTTTGAATCCTATGGGAGACTAGATAGCAAACTCTGAAATATTGTAGTTACTATGTTTCAAAATTATTTGGAGGTTAAAACACTTGGGATGGTGCTTATTTAACTTTTTCTCTGTAGCATAAAAATTTGCTTAGATGATACCTCAGTGGATCGTTATCTTACTGATATGTACAGATAAATAGACTTTATTGCTTAACATCCTTTGGCTACAGATGGCACCTGTAACACTTGTAAAACTTGCACCACTCACATTTGTAATATTGGCTTTTATCTGCAGGAAGGGTGTGGACATTGCTGATTTTTCAAACCATTTACTAAGACAAGGGGGAAAAAAAAGAGGTGAAGGGTTAAACCTCATAATCTCCAGTCAGGGAGCAGTATGAGTTTGTGGTTACAGCATGGGACAGAGAGCTGGGCTCTAGCTCAAGATATGCAGTTGATTCTCTTCATGACTGAGAGTAAATTATTTATCCTGTTTACTTCAGCTTCTCCAGAGAGAAAACTGAGACAGTACTTCCATATTAGTGCTTATCCGGTAACTCCATCAGTGTCTACAGAACATAACTTGAAATCTAGCTTTTCTGGGGAGTAGGAGGGGTAAGTCCTTCTGAATGGGAACTGAGGCAATGCTTTGTTCCTGACTCTACAAAAATAAAGGAAGGGCCTGATTTCCCACTCACTCTCATCGGTTCTGAAGTCCAGATTTACCTGTGGTGTGAGAGGAAAATCAGACATTATAGTTCTTAAGGTATAAAGCTATAGTCCTTTGCATGTGATGTTAACTCTGAAGTCTAGTGATGCTTGTATAAATGCCAGTATTATTAATTATTGCACCAGTGGCAATTTGAGCAGAAACATCTGACTATTCTCTGATTGTAAGTGGAGTTTGGGATTGTGGAAGGAGCTTGTGTAGAATATCATCATTTCCCCCTTTACTCCTAAACCTTATAACTGGTTTCCCAATAAATAAATAAAATAAAATATTTTTAAATGGTTGCTGTGCTATTTAACACAGTATAGTTTTATTTCCTGCTTGGAAAAGTAACTCCCAGAATACATTTTTTGGGAATATTTTTGAATGCAAGACAATTTCCTGTGAATGTTCAATACTTGCATAACATTCACTGTTTTGCTGAACATTCCTGCCTATAAATTTGTACACCAGAATATGTGTGAAAAGTAAACAGGATGGTGGGAGGGGCACATGGATTTTCAGAGTTAAAGTAAACTCATTTAGAAAATTGAATGACCAGTGGCTGGCAGGATTTTTTTTGCTACATTTTGTGTCACGCTAAGGAAAAATGGGCTGTACTGCTTCTGTTTCCTTGGTAGAAGTGTAAGTTTTCTGTGCAGAACATCTGAAACCAAGGCCCCTCTATTAGGCCCACTGGCAGTTTTATTACCATGTAATACAGCAGAGTGAGACATATCACATTGTCAAAATGGAAGACAAATCACTGGAGAATAGACGTTCCAAAAGGCCAATGGCAAGGATAACACACACAACAAAGGCTTGGTTTAAGGGTTTATTTCATCTGCTAACATTCATTCTTGATCTAGACAAAAACAATTAGATTATTAATTCTGAATCAATTTTTTTTGTTGTGGAAAGAAAAGAAAATAAACCTTAACACTTCTTTTTGTAGGATGCTATAAATAAATATATAGAGCTTTAAGTGGTACTTGGCTTAAGTTAAACAATTTTTTTAGTTCCCAGAATGAAAGTGCAAACCATACAGATTCAGCCCAATGGAAACACTTAGGTGGATGGCCTCAGCTACTATTCTTTTTAAAAGACGCTGAATCTATTTGATCTACAACTGCGGGGAAAACAGGAGTGAAGGGTTTTATTTTAATTTTAGTTTTTATCCTCAGTCACACAACTCCTAGAGATAAGAACTGAGTTCCTTGGTAGATAAAACACACAAAAAAGGGGAAGGAAATGAATGCTCTGTCTCCATTGTCCATTACCTCTGCTGTACTCCTTGTACAGCAGAGTGGAAATTAAAGAGAACACAAGCAAAACCTCAGACAAAAGCAAATGACATCGACACAAAATCAGATCCATTACCAATAAAACTGGTGGTAAATCCTGTGGCTGCTGTTCATTTGCCTGGCAGACTATACACACAGAAACTTCACATTTGAGTTGTTTTTTAAAAAAAAGCAATTAAAATGAATGAAAAGGGGCAAAAATAAGTTAAAAACATATTCCAATATGTACAAATCATGCTCAGAAACCATTTTAATATAAAATTAATTATAGTACAGTTCTCTCAATCCAATATGTAGAAGGGACCCCTGGAAGGGCTGAGGAAGTGGGGACCTGGGGGAAGAAAAAGACTTGATTGCAAATCATGCTTTTCATCTTGGATGGCTAAGAATTGTACTGAAAACCACCACCCTTAGGGTGGGCAAAGCAAGCTTTAATACCCAGGTGGTTATAAGGACCACGTTCCCCTTGCCAGAGTTCCTGTAGGCAGGACAAACAGGCAGCCACAGATAACTCTGATTGTGTGTGAGGGACCCACGAATCACTGCTTTAAAAGGAACTACTGCTAACTGAGCTGTGCTTTAAAGGCCTGGCTCTAGCATTCAGCAAGCAAATCTCGTGTTAATTTCTGCTACTGGAACATGATATGCTAATATTAACAAAAACGAGAACAAAAGCTAACCCAGTAGCACTGTGATTTGAATGCAGCAAATTATGTGGACTGCATGCTGAAACACATCGTTTGAAATACTACATTTAGTAAGCCTATGTGCAGATTACTGTAGTGCTACCTATTTGTTACCTTCAAAAAATTCCAGAGGGGGGAGCTGGCTCAAAGAATTGGTAATAAAGGGCAATGGAGCCTTTTAACTCTGTCACAAATTAAAGTCATACCTTGCTCAGTAATAACACAGTCAATACCATCTGATAGCTGTTCAGTGATCAAGTGATCTCTGTGCCTCAATCTAGTTTCTAATGGACAATTGTCTGCATCGCTATTGACAGCCGTACTTTCTTCCTTGTGATGCCAGCAGAGGAACAAAGCTAAGAAGCGAATGACCATGGAGTCTGAATTGTAAGAAAGGTTCAAAAAGCACAATGGAGGCTTTTAATGCTACTGACTATGCTGTCCTTTTGTGGATAGATATTTGACTATAGGTGCTGGAACTAGGGATAGTGGGGGTGCTGCTCCATGCTCTGGCTTGAAGTAGTTTCCATCATATACAGGGTTTACAGTTTGGTTCAGTGGCTCTCAGCACTTCACAAATTGTTCCAGCACCCGTGCATGGGACTGCAGCTTGCAGGAGTGACACAGTCTGAATCACACTAAATTCACTCCAAAATTTTGCTTTCACAGTGTTCTAACAAAAACTTGGGCAGGGATGCAATAGAAGAGAGACCAGCCTGAGAAGAAAGGAAATAAAGACCAGAAAAATGACCTGTGCTAAATGGTATTTCATTCACAAAGAATCCTTTGTTGTGAGATGTTCTGCCTACCTCTACAATGTAAGATACGACTGACTAGGCAAAAAGTTACGGGACACAGCATCCTTTCCAGTCAATACTGCACATTCTTCAATGGGCATGGCGAAAAGGGGCATCTAATTGGCTGGCTAGTGTTTGTCTGGGCAGGAATCTCATTCAGTATAACCATTCAAATTCAGGTTCATCAGCAACAACACACTTCAAGCAGTGAAGTTTCTCTTTTCAGGAGTCTAAAAGCACATGGAGGCCTGGTTCTTGCACTTATAGCTGTGCAAAGTGAAAGCGACGTGCTACTGGATCTGAATTCTCTGCATGCTGGTGGAAGCATGTCACACCTCTTTTTGCACAGGTGCAATGACAACAACCTCTAAGAAAATGGAGAGTCAGGCCATGGTCTTTCACTGGTGGCAACAGTGCATCTCTCCAATGTAACCACTCACACTAAGCATTACTGCTTGGATAAATTCCCATTAACAGTCCATAAAGATCCCAACTGCAGTGAAGACTTTCCCTGGAAGCTCCCTGCAATCATAGCAGGAAAACAATGTAATAGCAAGTGTTGTATTGACCTGGGACCGGGTTCAACTCCCACTGAATTCAATGGAGTCTTTCTCAGAATCTTGCAATTGTCTTCACTACACCTATTGCTGTTATTAAATATTTCCTTGCTTAATGAAGGAGCATTGTATATAAGAAGCTCTAAATGTATAGAAAGTTCAGGGAGCAGCAGGGGAAATGTATTGGAAGAGAGGGGCATATATTTAACAACAACAAAATATCTGGCCAATAATTCCACTGGAGTTTCTTAAAGCAGATGGTGTCTATTAATTTTAAAGCTACACATACATTTTTCATGTTATTGTAGAATTAAATAATCTGCTCCTAAAAACTGGTACCACTCCAAATTGTAGTACATATAAATCACAATAAACTACATTCACATTATGTCAAAGAAGCTCCTTTAAGCCCACAAAAGCAAGAAAATTCTATTTCAGAGAAGTGATGTGTCCTATAGTTTACTGCCTGGCACCCAGCCCTTAAGAGTAAATTAGTGTAAGGTCTTTGGCCAAATAACTGGCCACAGCAGGCTAGGTATCCTTTGTTTCCTTTAATCACACTTAGAATCGATGGCCTGGTCTACACTACGCGTTTAAACTGATTTTAGCAGCGTTAAACCGATTTAACGCTGCACCCGTCCACACAACAAGGCTCTTTATATCGATATAAAGGGTTCTTTAAACCAGTTTCTGTACTCCTCCCCGACGAGAGGAGTAGCGCTGAAATTGATATTACCATATCGGATTAGGGTTAGTGTGGCCGCAAATCGACAGTATTGGCCTCTGGGCGGTATCCCACAGTGCACCATTGTGATTGCTCTGGACAGCAATCCTAACTCGGATGCACTGGCCAGGTAAACAAGAAAAGCCCAATGAACTTTTAATTTCATTTCCTGTTTGCCCAGCGTGGAGCTCTGATCAGCACGGGTGGCCATGCAGTCCCAAATCCAAAAAGAGCTCCAGCATGGACCGTGCGGGAGATACTGGATCTGACCGCTGTATGGGGAGACAAATCTGTTCTATCACAGCTCCGTTACAGAAGACGAAATGAGAAAACATTTGAAAAAATCTCCAGGCTATGATAGACAGAGGCCACAGCACAGTGCTGTGTGACAAGCGTAACGGAAAGCCAAAGAATCAAATGGATGCTCATGGAGGGAGGGAGGAGGTACTGAGGACTCCAGCTATCCCACAGTCCCCGCAGTCTCCGAAAAGCATTTGCATTCTTGGCTGAGCTCCCAATGCCTGTAGGGTCAAACACATTGTCCAGGGTGTTTCAGGGTATATATCCTCAATTTACCCCCCCTCACCCCCATGAAAGAAAAGGGAAAAAAAAATCATTTCTTGACTTTTTTATATGTCACCCTATGTCTACTGAATGCCGCTGGTAGACGTGGTGCTGCGGCAATGAACAGCAGCATCCTCTCCCCTCCCCTCCCCGGTGGCAGATGGTACAATATGACTGCTATCCATCGTCGTCATCAGCCTATGAGTGCTCCTGGCTGGCCTCAGGTGAGGTTGGCTGGGGGCGCCTGGGTAAAAATAGGAATGACTCCCAGTCATTCCCGGTAGATGGTACAGAATGGCTGGTAACCGTCCTCATCATAGCAACTGGGGTCTGAGTTCCATCAGGGCCCCCCTCACCCCTTCATGTCTAAAGAAAAGATTCTGTACTGCCTGGACTATCATAGCAGCGGGATGCTGGGCTCCTCTCCCCCCCACCATTTAATGTCCTGCCTGGACTATCATAGCAGCTGGAGGCTGCCTCCCCCTCACTAAAAACTCAGCGTTTCTTATTCCTGCATTTTTTATTACTTCATCACACAAACAGGGGACACTGCCACAGTAGCCCAGAAAGGTTGGGGGAGAAGGGAATCAACGGGTGGGGTTGTTGCAGGGGCACCCACCGTGAATGGCATGCAGCTCAACATTTCTGCGGGATCTGACACAGAGCAGCTGTGCTCTCTGGTTCTCTGATAACTGGTTCTCTAATACACTTGCCCCATATTCTAGGCAGGACTGACTCTATTTTTAGATAAATCATAAAGGAGGCATTGACTCGGGGAGTCATTCCCATTTTTGTCTTTGCGCCCCCGGCCGACCTCAGCTAAAGCCAGCCAGGAGCATCCATGACAGCAGCAGACGGTACAGAACGACTGATAACCGTCATCTCGTCACCAATTTACAATGGCACAGCAGACGGTATAGAACGACTGGTAACCATCTTTGCTACCTTGCAATGGCAAATGAATGCTGCTGTGTAGCACTGCAGTACCGCCTCTGTCAGCGGCATCCAGTACATATATGGTGACAGTGACAAAAGGCTAAACGGGATCCATGGTTGCCATGCTATGGCGTCTGCCAGGGCAATCCAGGGAAAAAGGGTGTGAAATGATTGTCTGCCGTTGCTGTCACAGAGGAAGGAATGAGTGACGACATTTACCCAGAATCACCCACGACACTGTTTTTGCCCCATCATGCATTGGGATTTCAACCCAGAATTCCAATGAGTGGGGCAGACTGTGGGAACTATGGGATAGCTACGGGATAGCTACCCACAGTGCAACGCTCCGGAAATTGACACTAGCCTCAGTACATGGACGCACACCGCCAAATTAATGTGCTTAGTGTGGCCGCGTGCACTCGACTTTATACAATCTGTTTTACAAAACCGGTTTATGTAAAATCGGAATAATCCCATAGTGTAGACATACCCTATCTTTGCACTACTTTGCACTAGTTAACCCACAACACTTCTTTGCAGTGAGTATTGTTAATCCCAATGAGCAGATGGGGAAACTCAGGCAGAGCTGAAGGGCTGTGTCCGAGCCAGGATTTAAACATGGACATTTCTGACTCTGGACTGAGCTCAGACCACTAGAAATCATCATACTTCTCTCTCCTTCCTTTTGTGGGTTTAAGTGAACTGTTAACAATACTCTGTAGTTTCATTTCATGTGTTGGTTACTGTAATATATTACAAAGCAAATGTTGAAGTCTACCACTGACGCTCTTGAGGTCAGAGGTTCCTTCTAATTTTGAACCATGTAGACAGATCCACTAAAATTCAGCCAGTTATTCAGAGCCCATAATGCAGAAATAACCTAGCCAGACTGGGCCAAATTCTACTGCCAGCCTTGCTCGGGCAGCTCCATTCATTGTCAACCTTTGTGTAAATGAAGGCAGAATTTGGCCCTCAGTATAATAATTATCCTCAGAACTCAGTACCAGTGTATGCAGTACTGCACAAGCATGCACAGCATGCTCTCTTGTGGAGCTGTTTGGATGCCTATTCTGAATATGGATTAGTTTAGTAACTGTTTGTGCATTATGGATCCATAACACTGAATGCACAGTGAGAAGCCTTCGGGTAAAGTTTGATAGTGTGCACATAAAACAGTTGCTTTTTATAGCTCATGTATAGTTTTGTGGATAAATAGCCTGTAAAATTCCATTTTGTAAAAATCAATGTTTTCTTTAGTTACAGCAACATACAGGAGCGCTGGGAGCTAGCAAACATTGTTATTCCTAATTCTGGAATTTAGAGGTTTGTAACACTCTCTGCCCCCAGACCAAATTCCTTTGAGGGGGAGGTTTTGCTTTCCACATTTCAGTCTGGAATAAATATTTATGGCCATGTTATACACCTCTGAAAACTGGGAGTGGCTCTTAATGGAAACATTGACAGACCCTTAAAGAGAATGACACTAGCAGGTGTTGATTAATAAGCCTGATGTAACACAGCACTTCAGCATGTCTCACTATGGTTAAGGTTAAGATGTGTAAGTACTCTGCTGGCCCAGGCTGTGAGGGCGTGATCCAAACCCCAGTGAAATCAAACGAAAGACTCCCACTGACTTCAATGGGCTTTTGATCAGAGCCATAATAGGGTTATGTTTTAACCCCAAGTGTTGCTCAGGTTTTCTGTCCAGATGCTCTGTCATCTTTCCTCTCTTTTAGAGAAAAGCACTTACAAAAACCAGCTGTGTTGCTCGCAGTTTATGTCGTGGAAATCAGGCAGCTCCTGCAGCAGGCATCCACCTCCCCTGCAAAACTCCATTTGAATTCTACAGTGTTGGTAACAGCATGCAAAGGCAGAGAGAAAATTAAAATACAAAGCGAGCAACACTTCAGTACATTCCTGTAAAGGGAAAGACAACTCTGTAAAAAGGACATGCTGCAGCTGAATATATCATCTCTGCCTCTCCTGTGATTTCACTGTCATATTTGATCTGCAGTTAACACAGCCTCTGAAAATCAAGGTGTCTCCCATTTGATTCATACTTCACCCTAAACGGCAGCCAGTTCAGGTCCTAGGGGCCAAGTAACAATGGGTGATGTATGGAGCAGACAAAACCTGCTTCTTTTCCATATTTCAGACCAATGCGGAAGTGCTTAGCATAGCAAAGACAAAAAACAGGCGAATTCGAACAGAGTGTGGGGGAAATGTGACAATCCACTGTTCTCTGAATCAATCTGAGTAGGCAGAAGCTGGTTAGACTGCCACCAGACTGGGGAATGAAAGTTACCAGACTCTCAAAATAAGAAGGGTGCTGGTCTGATGAGGGCCTGAGACTGAAAACCATTACCCCTGATTTCTCTTTCCAGGTTTATGAGGGCACCTTGTTTAAAACAAGAGCCACAGAAAAGGCCATTCTGCCAAATTCAGCATACACTGTCACCAGATTAATTCAGACCAGTAGCAGGGAATCTTATTGCCCTGGAGCAAGGTCCCCTACTGCTTCCTTGGGAATCAGTGGAAGTTTTGCTATTGACTGTGGTGGGAGCAGGATTAGTAACATAATTTATCTTTTTAAAAAAAAATAGCATTTTTGAAATTTAGGTATGTGTAAGTGCATGTTCTCTGTAATTAAGATCTCATTTCTCACACACACACACGCCCCAGCAAAATAAACATGTCTCCATTGATAACTGAGTACTTGCAGGGTATTACTGGAACTCTACCTGATGCAGGTGCATGTGGGAGTGATGCTATTCTCTCTCTCTGCTTGGCTTGTTTTATGTACAAAAAAGGATTTTCATGTGCTGTTTACAAGTTACATTGATTAAGGAATGTACTGCACATGGGAAGGGGTGACAAGATTCCATCTGTGTGTATGCATGTGACTCTACATGGAATTTGGTTGGCTTTTATTTGGCTTTTGGAACTTCTTTGTGAAGCAGAAGCTGGGGATGTTTGTGCATGAATTCACTAACTATTGTTACTATGGTAAAGTGGCATACGTGTGCGACACCAGTGCAATGTATCAAAACCATTGTGCTAAGTATATATTCTAGGCCACAGTCAATTTGCTTTAATGTTTCTCATCCTCTGCTGTCTTTCTTCTTTTATTTTTATTCTGCTCCATTTTCTTGACAGTGGTTGCCATTTGAGCCTGAGCAGCTGCCCCCGTGACTAGATCATACCCTAATAGCTTAGCATGCAATCAACTTTGCCACTACTATCCTTACTTTAGCAAAACAAAAATAACCCATTACCCTCCCCCCACAAAACAGAAGGGAAACAAAGGGAAACCTTGATTAAAAAAACTATCTATATACAGGTGTGTGTTTGTATATCTGTCTTTAGACTCAGGGGAAAAACAGATTAATAAAAGATCCTACCTCTGCCATGTTTCTGAATTTGGGAGGATAAGAAACATTACATTGTATTTGGCCTCATAAGTGAGTGGCTGAATTTGTGCATTTTTAAATCTGAGTTATAATGTTGACCCTTTTTTATTTTTTTAGGTTTTTTTTTTTTTTTTTTTAAAGAATCTCACTGGTCTTGTAAGAAACAGTAAAAAGACCCATTGTTTAAAGAAGAATGCTACCTTCTGTTTTACAGACTTGCTTTTAAATAAAAGATCTGTTGTGGGGGGTTTTGTATTTTTACTTCCATGATCTTTTAACAGGAAACCCTAGAACCCCATTCAGTATAAAAGTCTGCCTAGACTACCACTTCTCTATAATATGGCTCATGTAGTCCTCAGTGGGCAAGCGTCCTTGCTCTTCTGTCTCTTCCTTGGGAAGTGCCTCGTTGGACCGGTGAAGAAGCCTCTCTTCCCGATTCTTTATCCTTTGCTCCATCCTCTCTAGCTGCCGCTTGTACTGGTAGCGCTGTTGGAAAAGGTCCTTTGCATAGTCATAGAGCTGCATGTCCAAGTCATTGAGCTCCTCAATCCTCCGTATGGTGTTGTTATCCACCTCCACTCCGCCTGCCCTTGTACTGTTGTACTGCATGAAGGGCCTGATGAATTTCAGATTAAAAGTTCTCTCAAACAGGTATTGAGTCTTCCTCTGGAACTCTGTCAAGCCAAAAAAGGCCATGTCTCTAAGGTTCTTCTTTGCGCTCTCTAGCAGGATCTGTGCTCGCTTGTTCTCAGGGATAAAAGACATGTTGTAGCAGCCCACCAAGCTCAAGTCAGCCAACATCCTCACTTGGCGGTTGTTTGCCAAGTTATACGGGCAATCCATGAACTCCTGCAGCGTGCAGCCTGACCAGTCTGTGCCTTCATAGCATGATGGCAGCTCTTCAGGGGTTGGTGTCCGACCATCACACATATGCAAGGAAGTTTTCCAGGTAGCTCCTCGTTGGACGTGCCTCCATTCACTGAGGTAACGGGACACAGGGTCTCTCAGTAGCGTGATGTAGTAAAATTTTCTACAAGAAGAAGAAAAAAAATATTCAGCATGTGACAAACTGTTATGTGGCAATCTGGGATTTATGGCACAGAACAGCAACAGTCAGTGTCTCAGCATTCATTTAATTTACCTCTCACAGATTCTTTTCTTCCTAGAATCTGTACTGCTAAGCAATCTGAGTGATACCAGGACTATGTTCTCCTCATAACTTGTCTTTTCCATTTTAGTCACACCAAGCCAGAACTCACTCTCTCTCTGGGATATCGCTTTTCAGCAACAGGCTGCAATGTCAGAACAAATCATCAAGATTCAACTGATCGACCAGCCTCATAGACCAACTTTGGCTTTAGGGTCTGACTAGCCTTTCACACTAACATGCACCTCCAGAGTCACCCAAGACTCACTCTGTAGCACTGGCCAATAACTGATTTATTTATAAACTGACCCAATCACTATCACCACACCGATCTATTGAGTGGACCACCTAGCACTTTGTTTATCTCACTGCTGAACTGAAACGCAGAAGTCTGCACTGAGAAATGGAGCAGCAACACTTTTTTTTTAAAATGAGAAATCAGGAAGAAAAATCACTCTCTGTAGAAACCGATAAGCAGAGAGAGTAAGATTCTACCCCCAGCACCTGATAGCTCCCATTTCAGTTGATCCATACAAATGCAAACGAAACATGAGAAAAATTCTGATATGCAAATGGCATGGGTACAAAGGCAAGGCAGTCAAGAACAACATACACATAGAATACATTTTCATAGGTCAGAGTGTAGTGGAGCGTATTAAAATGCAAATGGCACCTTAAACTGTATGTCTGATACCGTATGGTGTGCAAAGAGTCACTGCAGCCTCAGTTCATGGTGTGTGTGGCTACCCAAATGTTCTTCATCTCTCATAATAAGGGTAGCCAATTACCAGTTCTAACTGGAGCCTGACTGCAAGGCCCACTGCAGTTTTTTCACTGAATTCAGTGGGCACTGAATCAGGGCTTGTCTACATCAGAAAGTTGCAGCGCTGGTGAGGGAGTTACAGCGCTGCAACTTTGAAGGTGTACACATCTGCAGGGCATCACCAGCGCTGCAACTCCCTGTTTGCAGCGCTGGCCGTACTCCCGTTTTGTTTCAGGTGTAGAGGATCCAGCGCTGGTGATCCAGCGCTGGTAATGCAATGTAGACACTTACCAGCGCTTTTCTTGACCTCCGTGGAATAAGCAGGTATCCCAGCATACCTGAGGATACCTCTCTGGTAATCAAGAAAACTCCTCTGCCCTGTGCTCACCTGACCCCTCCTTTAAATGCCCCGGGAAATTTCAAAAATCACCTTCCTGTTTGCTCAGTCAGGCGTGGAGTGCAATTAATCAATCAATCATTCAGCGACCATGCCTCCACGCAACAAACGAGCCCCAGCATGGACCAATGCAGAGCTGCAGGATCTAATTAGTGTGTGGGGAGATGAGGCTGTTCAAACACAGCTGCGCTCCAGAAGGAGAAACTACGATACCTATGGTCAGATATCGCAGTCCATGCTGAGAAGGGGCCACGAACGGGACGCCTTGCAATGCAGAGTAAAAATTAAGGAGATGAGGAGTGCATACTGCAAAGCCCGTGAGGGAAACCGACGCTCAGGAGCAGCCCCCACAACCTGCAGGTTTTACAAGGAGCTGGATGCCATACTTGGGTGTGACCCCACCGTGAATCCTAGGAGCACAATGGAGAGTTCAGAGCAGGGAGAAGTGGGGGATGGTGTAGAGGATGAATACAGTGATGCTACTGGCGTTGAGGGGGACACCCCGGAGTCTCAGGACACAGGCAGCCAGGAGCTCTTCTCCAGCCCTGAGGAGACTAGCCAGTCACAGCAGCTGGAAGCGGACGTTGATGAGGAAGCTGAGGATCGTGCTCGTGGTAAGTAGATTGCAATGCTTTGTGATAGCAGGATTTTCGTTATGGCTGATTGCATGCATGCCTAAACGTGGAATAGCCCATTGATGTGATCTATGACATCTGTGTAATCTGCCTGAGTAATCTCTTGAAAAGTTGCAGCTAGATCTTGGGCAATGTGCTTTAACAAGTTTATAGGTAGAGCCAGCGTGGTCCCTGTCCCGGTCAGGCTAACTCGTCCGATCCACTGTGCAGCGAGGGGTGGGGGGACCATGGCCGCACACAGGCGAGCTGCATAGGGGCCAGGGCGGTATCCGCATTCCTGTAGAAGACCCTCCCGCTCTTCCTTGGTAACACGCAGCAGTGATATGTCTGGCATTATGAAAGCCTGTGGATAGTTTAGGGATAATTGAGGGCAGGTAGCTAGAAGCACGGCTCCCCAGCGCAAGGCGGTCTGTTTCCTCTGCCCCAATCCACCCCCCCCTGCCCTTCCCAGCACGTAGGCATCCAGGCGGGGTGCTTCTTCCTCACCGATCCCCCCTTCCAAGCGGGAAACCTGCCCTGCGGTGTGCTCTGTCCATCCCCCACCCCCCTTCCAAGCGGGAAGCCTGCCCTGCGGTGTGCTCTTTCCTTCACCGATCCCCCCTTCCAAGCGTGAAACCTGCCCTGCGGGGTGCTCTGTCCGTCCCCCACCCCCCCTTCCAAGCGGGAACCGTGTCCTGCGGGGTGCTTTTTCCTCACCCGGCCCCCCTTCCGAGCAGGAACCAAGGCATCCCACTAACATGGGAGAATTTTAAGCAAAAGTACTCACCCCATTGCTAGACATGTCTTAGCTTTCTTGAACTCTACAGTGTTATGTGAGGTATGTGAGAGGGATGCTACCTACAGTTTCAAATGTCCTTCAAAAGTTGATAATAAACAATGATGCCCCTGTGTATTACATGTCTCTATCTCTATTTTTTCTAGGCAACTCGAGTAATGCAGCTGTGTCACCGGCCTCACGTAGATTGCAGAATTTGAGGCGCAATCCTAGGAAATCAAAAGAGGAGCTGATCAAGACCGTCCTGAACCACTACAACAGGGAAAGTAGGAAGACTGAGGAGTGGAGAAAAAGTGTACAGGAATGGAGGCTGACTGAAAGCAGGAGACAGGAATTGTCTGCCAAAAGAATAGCCAGGCAGATGATGAGACTCCTGTCTCGCCAAACCAAGTCTTTTGAGTCTCTTGTAGCCATGCAGGCAAATATATACCGTGCTAACCCACAGGCTTCCCAAAGCACTGTTCCTTGTCCCCCTGTGTATCCTCAAAATAGCTTTATGCAGCACCCAGTTCCTTATTATCATCAGCTGCCCCCAACACCTATAACATCACCTACTAACCAAGATATGTTTAATTCTTACCCAGTGCACTCCACCCCCATCATTATGCAGCAAAGTAATGGTGAGTTGCATCAGACGGTTACAATTGAGTAAAATAGGAAATAGTAAAACCTCTGAATGTACTGTGAACCACCCATACCCCCTTACCTGTTTTTTACTGTATGACAAATAAAAGGTTTTGGTTTGTATTTCTTTCCATATGTTTTATTGGTGACAGAAATGGTTAATTATACACAGCAAGGTAAAGCAAAGCACAACACATGCACCAAACATTACTGCTGGCTCTCAGCATCAAATTGCTCCCTTATAGCATCCCTAATCCTTGAAGCCCTTTCCTGGGCCTCCCTATTAGCCCTGCTCTCTGGCTGAGCAAACTCATTCTCCAAACGTCTAACCTCGGAGGTCCATTCCTCACTGAACCTTTCACCCTTCCCTTCACAAATATTATGGAGGGTGCAGCACGCGGATATAACTGCGGTAATGCTGCTTTCCATCAAATCTAGCTTCCCGAACAGACTGCGCCAGCGAGCTTTCAAACGGCCAAAAGCACGCTCCACAGTCATTCTACAGCGGCTCAACCTGTAGTTGAAACGCTCCTTGCTCCTGTCAAGCTTCCCAGTATATGGTTTCATGAGCCATGGCATTAATGGGTAAGCGGGGTCTCCCAGAATCACGATGGGCATTTCCACGTCCCCTACTGTTATATTGTGATCTGGGAAAAAGGTCCCGGCCCTAAGCCTCCTGAACAGGGCACTGTTCCTAAATATGCGTGCATCGTGCACCTTTCCAGGCCATCCAGAGTAAATGTCAGTGAAATGCCCACGGTGATCCACAAGCGCTTGCAGAACCACAGAGAAGTACCCCTTGCGATTAATATACTCCGATGCCAGGTGGGGTGGAGAGATAATAGGAATATGCGTCCCATCTACTGCCCCTCCACAGTTAGGGAAGCCCATTTCTGCAAAGCCATCTAAAATGTCCTGCACGTTACCAAGAGTCACGGTTCTTCTTGTCAGTGTTCGATTAATGGCCCTGCAAACTTGCATCAGCACCATTCCAACGGTGGACTTTCCCACTCCGAACTGGTTCGCCACAGATCGGAAACAGTCTGGAGTTGCCAGCTTCCAGACTGCAATAGCCACCCGCTTCTCCACAGAAAGGGCATCTCTAAATCTCGTGTTCATGCGCCGCAGGTTGGGGGCGAGATCATCACAAAGTCCCATGAAAGTGGCTTTCCTCATACGAAAGTTCTGCAGCCACTGCTCGTCATCCCATGATTGCAGGACGATGTGATCCCACCACTCAGTGCTGGTTTCCCGAGCCCAAACGCGCCGGTCCACGGAGCAGAGCACGTCTGTTATTGCCACTAGCATTGTACTGTCTGCATATTGATGCGATTCAGTACCATCGTCCGACTCCTCAATGTCAGTCACACGCACATTTAGCAGCCTAAGGATTAGATCCACAGTAAGGCGAGATGTGCTGGCAATATTCATTAGTAAGGTATTCAGTACCTGAGGATCCATTCTTGAAAGATAATGCAGAAAAACCGCTTTAGAGTCACAATGCTGCCACAGTGCTCCGCATGTGTACCAAAGCAACGCTGGCCGTTGGAACAGGAACAGGAAGCAGAAGGACAATCACACTTCCTTCCCCTTCCCACAAGCCCCAGCGCCGCTGTGGGACGAGGTGCCCTGTGGGATAGCCGCCCACAATGCATCACTCCCAACAGCGCTGCAGTGTGGCCACATCTAACAGCACTTGCAGCGCTGCTAGCAGTAAGTGTGGCCACTCTGCAGCGCTGGCCCTATACAGCTGTACTAATACAGCTATAACAACCAGCGCTGCAAAGTTTTAGATGTAGACATGGCCTCAGACTCTTGGTGTGAAAGGCTTCTAGCTGCTAAAGTAGGCAGGTTATTAGATCCACCGAGGTGCCCAGGCTTATCCAACTATGTGATGTCATCTCCAGGTAGGAGCACAAGGAGCTTTACTGGAATAACATGAGACATGGGATACTTTATATCTTGTCCTTAAAGACGGATGTAGTGTGAGGACAGGAGCAGAATTCTTTTCTTGCTAAACAAGTGTCTGTGGAATGCTGCTACGGCTTGCTCCAATTCTGGGATGGCTAGACAGATATAAATGTGATGGACATTACAGCAGGTTATGAGGGCACTGCCCTGTTTTTAGAGAAAATAAAAATGCCAAGTAAAAAATTCTGTCTTGGCTAAAGTTAGCGCAAACTCATACTTTCCCAACGCCCTCCATATTATGCTTCCTAATGGTCACGCATATTGCTGTATGAGATGAAGCAATTTAAATTAAAGAAAATGCATCAAAGACCTTGCCTAGGAAATCTAACTGGGAAAGAAAACATTCTTCACACTTTCCTATTAATTCTCTAAGAGTCACATCTAAAGCCCACAACAGTGAGTCAGAGTCTATCAATTTCAGTGGGTGTTGGATCAGGCCCCAATTACTCTTTCACTTTCTGTTTTTGTGACCACAGCTGGTAAGAATGTCTGCTACTCATGGGAGGTTGTCAGTCTCACCCTGCTCCAGAAGCACTGCATTTTCTAATAGAGAAACATTTGTGGGGGGAGACGGGGAGAGAAGTGGGGAGAAGGAACCTCCCTAAAGGTTCCTTCTCTTCCTTTTACACTGCAACCCATAACAATGATTCATCTCCCCTGACTGGGATGCAGCTATGGTTTATATAAGCAGTGCTATGAAACCTCTAACAGATGGGGATAAAATATGACAGTGGAAAGCCCCAGTGGATGCCAGATGTTCAAGTGACAGACCCTGACACTAAACACAGCTCACATTTTTTGACGTGTGAACTGTAGTGGACTTTTTATTTATTTTTTTAATTTACTCCCATGGAATCCAAAGGGCATTTTTCATGAAGTAGTTATAAAACTGTATCTTATGCGGATAATGGTAGCACTTAGAAGCTTCAATCAAGTTCTGGGTCTCATTGTGCTAGGTACCATACAAAGACATAGGAAGAGATAGTCCCTGCCATGAAAGCTTATAATCTAAGTAAGCAAGGGTGGGGAAAAAGGAAGCATTAGTATGCCCATTTTACATATGGAGAAGTGTGGTCCAAAGAGATTAAGTGACTTGGGCAAGGTCACACAGGAAGTCTATGGCAGAGCTAGGAACTAAATCTGAATATCTTGAGCCACTGTCCAGTGCCTTAACCACAAGACCCTCTACTGGCCAACTTAACTGCAGAGATAAAATGTACCCAGTATACGAAGAAAAACTTAACATTCCAGATGCTGCCCCATATAATGTCTTGAAATGCCAACATTCCATTAAAACCGAGAAAACTAGCACTTCAGCATTACTATGCTACATCCTGGTATCGTGCAAAAGCTGCAGTAGGGCACAGAAATGAAAGGATTAAAAAGCAATATCCCCTTCTCCCCAGGATGACTGCAAAAGCTATTTTAATGGAGGGGGAGTACTAGCAAATATTTTACGGTGTGTGGTCTCTCGCTAAGATTCCAGCAATGGGTGGCATCATGGATATGGTGGGCACTGGAAGATTTGGAGGGCTCACTTTCCAGCACAGCAGAAGACTGAAGTAGCAATCACTTCTCCTCAAAAGACAGAAACTGATCTGCTGGTGAGGAAGGAGGATGCACATTTGGGTACTGGAATACCAGCAGCAGGACTAGGTATTTGGTGATAAATTCAGAAACTATGCTGAGCTGAGGACAAAGTCTTAGAAGCGGTGAGGCCACCAAAGGGAGCTTGAGAAAAAGCCACATAAAGGGTACAGAGAGACAAAGAGAATTATAAGGAAAGACCAATATTTTCAACAATGAGTGAAGCTATTAAGGCACCTACATCAACATCATATCACCTAAATAAGGTGCTTGCCTTGCAAAAGGGCTGAAGGTCTGCCTTTCCCATTGGCTTCAATGGGAGTTGTAGGTGCTCAGCTACTCTGGAAATTAGGTATTGAAATATAAACATAGTTGCCTATGTTTTGACACACAACAGTTTGAAAACTGACTGTGTGCCTGAAGTTATGCTCCCAAATCCATATTTAAAAATTGAAACAAGTGGTCTGATTTTCAGAGGCTTTCAAGAAAACAGTGGAAGGACATTAAGTTGATGGGAGCTACTGGGTGTACAGGCAACTCTGAATGGCAGGTCACCATTATGTAGGTCAGGGGTTCCCAAACTTGGTTTGTGGCTTGTTCAGGGCAAGCCCCTGGTGGGTCACGAGACGCTTTGTTTACCTGAGCATCTGCAGGTATGGCCACTCGCAGCTCCCAGTGTCCGCGGTTCGCTGTTCCCTGCCAATGGGAGCTGCGAGAGGCGGCACCCTGTGGCTGAGAACAGCGAACCACGGCCACTGGGAGCTAGATGGCTGCACACACTCAGGTAAATAAAGTGTCTCGCAGACCGCCAGGGGCTTACCCTGAACAAGCCGCAAACCAAGTTTGGGAACCCTTGATCTAGGTGAATAATGATGGGTCTAGGGGCCTAATTTAAGGCACTCAAGTGTGAACACTTTAACTCAAGATTTTCAAATTCTCCAAACAGAAGTTTTAGAGTTACGCCTAATTTCAAAGAAAAGTTAGCCATAGAGCACGCCTTATCTTTTAGCAACAGTAGGCAGAGGTGTTGTTATTAACATAGCAACAATGTATAAGAAGGTCGGAAGCCTAGAATTTTTCTTCTGTGTGGTTAAAAACACAGGCATTGCCACTTGTCAGCAGCAGTTTGAAATTTATGAAGAAACACTTGATTAGTGAACTTCTCTTTTGTCATCAGATAAAATAAACCCATACCATACATGTACCTGTGAATGCCCCTTCCTTTCAGCAGGGTACCCTATGCAGCTACTTAATTCAAATATGCCTAAAGACTCCACTGCTCACTTCAGAACTGTGGTCTTCTTCTAACCCAGATAGTCCTATTCAACACTGCCTCATAAAAAACCCTATTTCATTTTGGTGATACCATGCCAGACCTCACTGACCTTCCTGGAGTTAACAGCTCCAGCAAAAAAATGGAAGCCATATTTGGTAAGGTACTTCAGGTTGTTGTTTTTTTTGCCCACGTCAGAGGCAGTTAAGGCAAAATTACAGTCCCTATTCTTGGGGGCTCCCCTTCTATGCACCTGCTTGGGGGCACAGGACCCCAACGAGGGCAAAAAGAGGCTGAGCCATGGTTGCCTCTCTCCCTTCCCCTCCATCCCTTTCCACCCAGTCCTGAGCTACAATCCAGCCTCAGTCCCGCCCAGGGGCAATGAAACTTCAATACCACCTCTTACACTGATCTGCGTGCAAGCTGCATTATCTAGCCCTGAGGAAAGAGGTTTGAAAAAATGAAAATAACCTGAATATTCTTAAATCTCATGCGTCTGACGAAGTGGGTATTCACCCACGAAAGCTTATGCTCCAATACATCTGTTAGTCTATAAGGTGCCACAGGACACTCTGTTGCTTTTTACAGATCCAGCCTAACGAGGCTACCCCTCTGATACTGAATTTTCATGGTTTTGTTAAAACAACCAAGTTTTATAACTGCAATTTAGAAAACAAAGAATCATCATGACATCAGAGGAAGGTGAACTCACTGCACTGAGCTCAGAAAACCTGGGTTCAACTCTTGGCTCTGCTGCAGGCTTCCTATCTGCCCTCAGGCACGTCAGTCTCTCTGTGCCTCAGTTCGCCATCTGCAAAGTGGGAACAACGCTTCCTTTGTCCCTCTTGTCTATTTATCTTGTGGGCTAGGACTGCCTCTGACCACGGGGATGTGCAGCCTCCTAGCACAAAGGGGCCCTGATCTTGGATGGGGCCTCTACGTGCTACTACAGCAGAAATAAGAGTTAAATAATTCCTTGGGCCAATCTCGTCAAGAAACCTCTTGTGCCATTAATGGGAAGTGAACATCTTTGTCTTATAAACGACACTTTCTTGCCTCGCTCTTGCTATCTACCAGCCAACACGACTCTTAGTGACTGAGTAATAGCTTTTGTGTATGACACTTGTTCTCTCTATTCATTTTATTTACATTTATTCCTGCCCCCTTTGATACAGACCTGTTGCTTCCCATTGCTGATCATTAAAATGTGCTGGAAGTTTCTAATCTTATTTCAGTGAAGCATTTATGTTGACCTTCTTCAGTACAATCCCCTCTTTGCTGCTGAGATTAACCACTTCCCCCATCGAGCTGAAAAGGGCACTATTATTTTTTTCTGCTGTTTCTCATTTAACATTCAAGAGTCCTCACAGGAAAATGGTCTTGTGCTAAACCCACAAAACTACTGCAAGCCCTTCTTGTTTCCTTTGGTGGCCCTCAGCCAGGTAAACACCAGGCCTAGCTGCTTCCACTCATAAGTGCTTCATCTTGCCTGCCAGAGAAGGGGGAGGTAAAGGAAGCTGCAGGGGTCTACTTCAGCCATATAACCTCAATCTGTCAGGGCAACATGCCTTAGGGCTACAATTTCTCCCTTAAAGCAAAGCAAAACAGGCTCCAGCCCCCCTGTGTTCTTGATGAACTAACTGAACTGAACAGGGAGCCTGCCAGCTTATAAAACTGAGAATGCTTTGCTTGGTTTAAATGAAATGCTAGTACAGTGTGGAACATGTGGCGGGGGAGAAGGCAGCTACGTAAGCGAAGCCCGTGTGTTGTGTGCATCCTCACTTTAGTTAAAAGACTTTTATGGTGGTTCCTCAATCCATAATGTTTGTCAGTTCTTGCTGTAAACGACCTATGTGAGCCTGCCTCCCATCTGTCAAATGAAATGGAGACTGGGCTTGGGGCTTACAGAACAAATTTGTTTGCACTGCTGTTTATCCTACAAAAAGAAGTGTTGGTTTATAAAAAAAAAAAGAAAAAAAACCTCTCGTTCCATACAGCAACCATTTAAACTCTCACCTCACAGAGGCAACTAAGGGAATTACTGTGTAAGTATTAATTTTCGTTTGCCAAGGTTGCCTCTCTTGAAAACAGAATGAGCAGTTCAGGCAATGAGGTTACTGGACTGCGTGGTGGTTCTCTGGTGATCCCTGAGCCAGGAATGAGGTAGCAAGCAATTTAAATGGAGTTGAATATCTAAGTGCTTTATACATTTATTATGAAGTGATACTAGAGGTAACTTTTAAAAAATAATGATTTAAGTTGTATTCTGCTCCTCCCCCTAGAGCCATAATGGAACTGTCTCTTGTTGTGGAAAGCATTTAACTGGAGAACGCTTTCTGTTTAGCCAATTAAAGCACTCGATTCAATGATAGTTCCTGAGTGCTTTACAATTTATTTAATATCATGAAATGGAATATCTACCCATCTATTTTAGGGCTCTCTCCAGCTCCACATTGTTCAATTTCTATTTTTCTTCTACAGTCAGACCTCTTACATAACAACATACTCTCTCTGGTAGAGATTGTAATTTAATATATGTATAATGATTATTTCCTTTGGTAGCAAGTAGGTCTAATTTTCCTCAGTCTATTTCCTGTCATATGGTGTTCATTTAAACTTCCTGCATTTCACACACAATAACCTTCTCCAGCCCTTTTAAAGTCATAGTCAAAAAGAAAAAACAAACAGAAACAAACAACCCCTCCTATGTTTAAATAAAAATTGTGACACATCAACCAAAGCCAGGACATTCAGTATTAAGGCCAATACTCTGCCCTCATCTCATGTAAATACATATTTATAGCTTTATTATTTTTTCAGTAGACCACAATATCTACATATCAAGCCAATACATGCTGTGATACCTGCATTCATTTTGCATAGCTGGATTTCTTTTGCCTGTTGGCCTGCACTCTTGGGACCTTAATTTTTTAAAAAGGTAGAATTCTTTGTGATGTAACCTACTCAGTACTGTCATGTCCACTCTTCTGAGCTTACAGGTCACTGACTCAATGATGCTTGCTAGTATCCCATTACATACTGTACACTAATCCAGACGATACACAGGTCCATTGATTTGGCGCTTATGGGTGCACCTGATCTAATGCTCTTAGGAACATTTCAGTTTTGGGGAAGCTGGAATGGGTAAAATATAGTAATTAAAAAAAATTCCTGTCAAAATAACAATTGGACTATTATGGAATAATCACCTGAGTAAAATCAGGTTCACAAGTATGCTTTTTAAAATTAGAGCTATTTCATAGTTTTATAAATACAAAATGGTGACATAAAGCATGTAGAATCCAACCCCCTAGTTTCCAATGAACTTCCCATCCATAAAGAGTTGAAAAATCACCTCCTTCTGGATCTGGGTTTTACCATCAAAAGGGGTGACTCAAAAAGAATCACAAACTCCAGCCTTGGCTTGGCTGCTCCAAAGACTCCTTTCCCTAGGACCTGTCTAGCCCAGATCATAGCTGCTCCTTCCATAAAACTTCTCTTACCTCTGGTCCATACAGAGCAGAGTCTAATGAGCCAGACCTGCCCCACTGAGAAATTAACCTGCTAACAGAGAGGCACAATAGAAGGATTCTGTTACGCGGACTTTTTTTTCCAGTGTAATGGCTAAACAGAATTTAAAAACAAGCTAATTTTTTGTAAATGTTTTAGAAAGTGAATTTTAGAGTCTGTGAATGGCCCAGATCTGCCAGCCCTGGAGACAGAGATTCTATTTAGCCACAGAACAGATTTAGCATAGACAGTTGCATCAGGTCCCTTGTCTGGATTTGTACTCATCTAGAAGGAAACAAGTTGAGCACTGTAGTTCCTGAAAACGGATTGGTTGTACAGTTGGCAGAGTATATGCATATCTGGATCCTGGTGTTGTGACCTTGCATAGATGCCACCACTTGGCACACATTTTAATTGCTATGGACATGTAAAGACTGAGTGAAGGAACAGAGTTAAAAATGGAAGAGCTGACTCAACTTTAACTAGAGCAGCAAGTGTAACAACATTATCTTAACAGAGAGTAAAGGCTGATATACAATAGCACTGGGTTTTAGGGCAGAAATGGATCTTATATTATTCGGGTCTGATGTTTGGGATTTTTAAACAGCTGTAGTTGCTTATTACAATGAGTATCCACGGCTTGTATTTCCTTATTTTACAATAAATTAAACTCTGTTATCTGATACCACAGATATTTCAGTTATCGATAACTCTGTAATAACCAGAAATATTTAACACTGGGCTGCGTGAGAATTTATCTCTGGCTAACCACAGAAACCACAAAAGGAAGAGCATACACTTCAGCTGTTTTTTCCTGTTTATTTCACAAAGTCTGAGGTATGATCAATGCATCATGGCCCTTACTGACACAGCCCTTCATTGTAACATGAGAAGTCACTTTGGAATGCCAGAGAGATAGCACAATGTGTGTGTGTGTTAACCACAAGGCTTCCTCCTCGCAAACATTGCAGAAAGGATAGCAGATACTGAGAGCACAAGGAAGGAGGCAAAAAAGTAGCCATAATTTAGTGTTTTTTTTTAAATATATATATATAATTTTGTAAAAAGCATTTTTTCATCCATCTCAGCCACCCACGAACCTACACAAATTGCTCCAAATCGACTTCTCCTGTGATGTCCGCATCAGAAAGGATACACAGGCACCTAGCCACAGTTTAAAATAGGTCAGGCTGGTTCAAAGAAGACCGTGGGTATGTCTACACTACGGGATTATTCCGATTTTACATAAACTGGTTTTGTAAAACAGATTGTATAAAGTCGAGTGAACGCGGCCACACTAAGCACATTAATTCGGTGGTGTGCGTCCATGGTCCGAGGCTAGCATCGATTTCTGGAGTGTTGCACTGTGGGTAGCTATCCCGTAGCTATCCCATAGTTCCCTCAGTCTCCCCCGCCCATTGGAATTCTGGGTTGAGACCCCCAATGCATGATGGTGCAAAAACAGTGTCGCGGGTGATTCTGGGTAAACGTCGTCACTCATTCCTTCCTCCATGAAAGCAATGGCAGACAATCATTTCGCGCCCTTTTTCCCTGGATTGCCCTGGGAGACGCCATAGCACGGCAACCATAGAGCCCGTTCAGCTTTTTTTTGCTGTCACCGCATGTCTACTGGATGTTGCTAACAGACGCAGTACTGCAGCGCTATACAGCAGCATTCATTTGCCTTTGCAAGACAGCAGAGACAGCTATCAGTTGTTCTGTACCGTCTGCCATGCCACTGTAAATTGGCGATGAGATTATGGTTATCAGCCATTCTGTACCATCTGCTGCTGTCATGGATGCCCCTGGCTGAGGTCGGCCAGGGGTGCAAAGACAAAAATGGGAATGACTCCCCGAGTCAATCCCTCCTTTATGGTCTCTAAAAATAGAGTCAGTCCTGCCTAGAATATGGTGCAAGTGTACTACAGAACCAGTGTACCAGAGAGCTCAGCCACTCCATGTCAGATCCCGCAGAAATGATGAGCTACATGCCATTCTACGGGGTGCCCCTGCAACAACCTCACCTATTGCTTCCCTGCTCCCCCAACACTCCTGGGCTACCATTGCAGTGTCCCCCCATTTGTGTGATGAAGTAATAAAGAATGCAGGAATAAGAAACACTGACTTGTTAGTGAGATAAAATTAGGGGAGGCAGCCTCCAGCTGCTATGATAGTCCAGGCAGGACATTAAATGGAGCGGGGGAGAGGAGCCCAGCATCCTGCTGCTATGATAGTCCAGGCAGTACAGAATCTTTTCTTTACACATGAAAGGGAGGGGGCTGATGGAGCTCAGCCCCCAATTGCTATGAGGAAGACGGTTACCAGCCATTCTGTACCATCTACTGGGAATGACCGGGAGTCATTTCTATTTTTACCCAGGCGCCCCCAGCCGACCTCACCTGAGGCCAATCAGGAGCACTCACGGGATGATGACAAGGACGGCTATCAGTCCTTTTGTATGGTACCGTCTGCCACCGGGGAAGGGAAGGGAGAGGATGCTGCTGTTCGCTGCCGCTGCACCATATCTACCAGCAGCATGCGGTAGACATACGGTGACAATGAAAAAAGTCAAGAAACGATTTTTTTCCCTTTTCTTTCACCGGGAGGGGGTTGTTAATTAATGAGCTATATCCTGAAGCACCCCGGACAATGTGTTTGACCCTATAGGCATTGGGAGCTCAGCCAAGAATGCAAATACTTTTCGGAGACTGCGGCGACTGTGGGATAGCTGGAGTCCTCAGTACCCCCTCCCTCCCTCCATAAGCGTCTATTTGATTCTTTGGCTTTCCGTTACGTTTGTCACGCAGCACTGTGCTGTGGACTCTGTATCATAGCCTGGAGATTTTTTTTAAATTCTTTGGCATTTCATCTTCTGTAACGGAGCTGTGATAGAACAGATTTGTCTTCCCATACAGTGGTCAGATCCAGTATCTCCCGCACGGTCCATGCTGGAGCTCTTTTTGGATTTGGGACTGTATGGCCACCCGTGCTGATCAGAGCTCCACGCTGGGCAAACAGGAAATGAAATTCAAAAGTTCGTGGGGCTTTTCCTGTCTACCTGGCCACTGCATCCGAGTTCAGATTGCTGTCCAGAGCGGTCACAACGGTGCACTGTGGGATACCGCTCGGAGGCCAATACCGTCTACTTGCGGCCACACTAACCCTAATCCGATATGGTAATACCGATTTCAGCACTACTCCTCTCGTCGGGGAGGAGTACAGAAACCGGTTTAAAGAGCCCTTTATATTGATATAAAAGGCCTTGTTGTGTGGACGGGTGCAGCATTAAATCGGTTTAACGCTGCTAAAATCGGTTTAAACGCGTAGCGTAGACCAGGCTTGTAATGGCTATGGCGAGAACTCAACACAAACCAAACCAACAGAAACCTCCATGTGACTTTGTACAGATCTAGAGAGGGCCAACTGCCATAAATATTCAGTTCCAACCAAAGTGAGGGAAAGGGTCGCAGTAACTTGGAATAATCAGATGTTGCATTTTGAATATGGCTGTAAGAAAAATGTGCATCTGAGCATGACACATTCCTTGTATCTGCATATACAGTTGTTATATTATCATATCTTCTCAGAGTGAGCAAACCTTATTGCAAGCTGATTTGCAAAGGAAAAAAACATTGGGTTGTGCCTCTTTTTGCTCCTCTAACATGTATAATAAAGAAAGCCTGGAATTCTGCCTTTGCTCATGCGTCTGTCTCCACTTTGCTCTCTCTTCCTCCTCCTCACTCCCATCGTTCACGTGCTTTCCCTCAATAGGTCCCTACCCAGGGGCGTGCACAAGGGGGGACAAGCAGGGACACTGGGCCCCCCAATATTCATAAAAAAATATGTATTTCTGGTCCAGCCCTGGCCCCAGCACCAGCAGCTGCTCCAGCCCCTGGCAGCTGCTCTAATGTGCCCATCCCAAAAAGCGGTCAAATTTAAATTCCCGCACATGGCCCTGTCCTTACCTCACCCTCTGCAGTATTAAGTGTTTGTGTTGGGGAGCCTGATGGTACTGCAGGCCAATAGTCTCTACTTCTCTCTCAGATTAAACTGAGGGTGCCCAATTCTACACTTCCTCCTTCCTGTTCAGCAGCACTCATAAGGGCTGAAGAATTGCAGTGTAGGAAACAGGTGGCTGGAACATGGGCTTCTACTGGAGGGGAGGGAGAACATATCTAGCCAGTCTTGACGTCCAGGAGGCATTGCACCCTTCAGGGTTGTGGGGCAAAAGTGAGACTCCTTCAAAAGGCAGAACATCTGACAACACTGGCAAAATGTTACTCTAGTTGGAGCATCCTGAATACAGGAATGGCTGGATATTAATTCCTTCTAAGCTATCAGGAATGGAAGCTTGAAAAGTAATTTCCACTATATATGACATAAGGATATAGCTTTACCTAGGATTTCAGTGCCATGCAGTATTAATGAGCTCTTGTAGGTAATATTCTGTCCTACATACATCTCTAGTTTAGATTTGCTAAGAGTATACTAATATCTATCTATCTAGATATTTGATATTCTCACTATCCTAGCACTGTATGACTATTTCATAACTCAGTTAGTACAATTCAATTAATTTATCTACACTAAATGGACATGGATAGGTGGTTAAAAAAAAACAAAGATTTTGAAAATGTGAATTCAGTTGCTATGAATGCACAGGAGTTGCTTTTGCATGATCTATCTAAAAGGAGTTCATTTAAAAAACACACGAGTTGTTATGAACCTTAGGAGTGAATTGCAAGTTCATTTGTCAAAGTGACAGATGTGATCAGAATTGGCAAAATACAAGTGCACGCGCACATACACACAAAAGGGGGGGGAAGAGGGCATTTCAAAATCCTCTGGAGCTTCAGAACCCACTAAAAGCCTGTAATGTTTCTGAGCAAGTGCCGTCCTTTATTATCATAACCCTTCACTGCTTATGCACTTAGGAAATGGTGTCTTCTACACAAGCTAGGCACCAAAGATGACGGCAAGTTAAAAATCTAATACCCAACTGCATTCTTTTTATTACATTTCAGAGGTCTCAGGAAGTTTGATGTGATCTCTGAATGACTATAGTAAACTAGCTGATCAATAGCACATCTGAATGCTGACAGATTGCAAGAGAAAGTTTCATCTCCAGAAGAATCTCATCTATTTTGGCACAGGACAGATTGTGGGAATGTGGGAATTCTTTTTCCATTCTTTGCATTCTTCAGCTTATATTATACCCTCCCTATCATACGATGGGAAATTTCAGGGTGGAAAATGTTTACATTCTCCGAAAAAATATTTTCACTGCCTTCAGTCAAGTGGCTGTATAAACAGAGGCTTTCATTCCTGTCCATTTTAGCACTATAAAAAGTGACGGTATTAACATTTTTACAAACAAATTACAGCCCTGCTAGTTCTAAACCAGCATGACCAGGGGTTTACCAGGCTTGTGTATATTTATTTTTTCAATATTAGACTTAGTTAAAAAATAAAATCAACCCCTGAAGAACACTGTATGGCTTGAATGACCAGTAATGAGCCACAGAGCTTTTCAACCTCTGTGACAACGATTTGAATTCACACTGGATTGGTAGTGGATGAAAGGAGTTACCATCTGTACAGTGGCCTCCTGTATATGGACTCTGTTGAGGATCTCATTTCTAGTGCCTAGGAGGCAAGTGTCTATATACAGAAAATGCCATCACAAGCTGCAGTCCCTGCAGAAGGGCTGAACTACTCTCTTCTCTTCTCCATCAGGACAGAGTCACACTGGAAGGGTACTGCAGGGAAATCTGCACTGTCAACCACGCTATATCCGTTCTAAAGAACAACAATTTCAGGGCTCCAGCTTCCAGGGCTGTCAAGACAGATCTAGATTCATTTAAACATATAAATACACGTTGGACAAATAAAATTAATCCTCTGTGTGCTGAAACAGTCTTTTGCATTTAATACTGGCACATTTCAGAAAGAAGAGCTGCAAACAGAAGAACAGAAACAAGAGTTTCGGAGGACATGTGAGAGGCTTTCCTTATAAATTCAGCTCTACATGTGATTTTAAGATGACCTGAGATGGAACAGTGCCTGCAACAGATGTACCATGTTTCCTTTCCAGCCTGAGACCAGCCTGGGATTTTCTGGCATAAAGTGCAAGTTGGTGGCTGTGCTGGAGGAAAAGATTCTTGGATTGGAGGGCTAGGGTAGAGACATTACTGAGAATCAGAGAAGCTCCCAGACTGCCTGATTCAGAAAACACCAATACCCCGACTCAAGAAAGAAAAGAACTGTCCGCCAAGGAGTCAGAGAGAGAAATCAGAAAGGAGGCTTGGCAGTTTGTAACTACCAGAAAGAAGAGGTCACAGTGGCATTCTTCATAGCTGAAGATACATAAGGATGGGCAGGCTGTGGCCATCGGAGAGAAGAGGATGAATTCTTGACATCTATAAATTTCCAAATGTCACCATGTCCTCAATGTGGAAACTGTGGAAGATACCACTCAAGATCCAGCTAGTTCAAGGGAATGGAGAGATGTACAGGCATGGATGGCAGCTTGGTCAAACTTGTAAGAAAAGCAAGCTTGCCCACAAAGTGTTCCTACCATCCAGGGAGGACAGATGATCCTTACTGGGGATTCAATATTCAGAAAACTAGAAAGAACATTCTGCAAGGAACAAGTGGACAATAGGATGGTCTGCTGTCTTTTTGGAGCCAAGATGTCACTCTAAGATTGTATAGGCTTCTGAAGTCAATGGGCAAGCATCCATAGGTGATCCTACATAGCAGCACTGCATTGGGGGGTATCTTACAGATGATGTAGTCTCTTCATATGATAACACCACTTTTTCCATTCTATTAGTATCACAGAAGGATAATAATCAGCAGCTACTAGAGTTGGAAACTTTTAAATCAGCAGATCCAGATAACTTACATCTAAGAGTTTTTTTTAAAAGAGTTGGCTGAGGATCTGGACAGACCATTAATATAGATTTTCAAGAAATCTTGGAACACTGGGAATTTCCAAAGATTGGAGAAAGCTAATGTTGTGCTAATATTTAAAGAGGATAAACGGGATGACCTGGGTAATTATAGGCCTATCAGTTTGACATTGATTGCTGGCAAGAAAATGGCACAACTGATACAGGACTCATTTAATAAAGAATTAAAGTAGAGTAATACAATTAATGTCAATCAATGTGGGTTTATTGAAAATAAAATTAATAAAATTCTCAAATTAACTTGAAATATTTTTGAGGAGATTATAAGTTTGGGTGATAAAAGTAATATCACTTAAGACTTAATATACTTAAGACTTCTGTATAGCTTTTGATTTGGCACCACACCACATTTTGATTAAAAAACTAGAAAGATATAAAGTAAGCATGGGAAACTTTAAATGGATAAAAGCTGGCTAAATGATAGATCTCAAAATGTAATTGTAGACGGTGTGACAGGGTCAGGCCAGATGGCTACAGGAGAGTGATAGAAGGCAGATATATTAGCCCCAGGTTAAGTAGGTCCCCTTTCCCTGGGTAAGGTAACAGGGAAGGTTCCAGAACAATCAGGAGCTTTCTGGAAACAATTAAGGCAGACAGGCTGATTAGAACACCTGCAGCCAATCAAAACGCTGCTAGAATCAATTAGGGCAGGATAATCAGGGCACTTGGGTTTAAAAAGGAGCTCACTTCAGTTTGTGGTGCGTGCGTGAGGTGCTGGGAGCAAGAGGCGCAAAGAGCTGAGAGTGAGAGAGTGTGCAGCTGGAGGACTGAGGAGTACAAACGTTATCAGACACAGGGGGAGTTGACCCGGACTGTGGGTTCCACCAGAGGGGAAGATCTCTGAGGCGAGCAAATCCACCAATAAGCACAGGACCCACAAAGGTAGAGGAGGAACTTTGTCACAATGGGGAATCATCACTGAACAGATGTGTTTCGAGTGGACTCCAACATGGATCTGTTCTTGGCCCCATCCTATTTAACATTATTTTAATGACCTGGAATAAAACAAAATCATCATAGATAAAGTTTGCAGATTACACAAAAATTGGGGGAGTGGTAAATAATGAAGAGGACAGGTTACTGATACAGAGCAATGTATTTCACTTTGTGTGCAAGCAAACAATATGTGTTTTAATATGGCTAAATGTAAAGGTATACATCTAGGAACAAAGAACATAGGCCACACTTATACAATGGGGGAATGTATCCTGGGAAGCAGTGACTGAAAAAGATTTGGGGGTCATGGAGGACTGTTGGCTGAACATGAGCCGCCAGTGTGACACAGGGGAATCTCAGTTAGGAGTAGAAGAGTTTATTTTGTCTCTGTATTTGGTACTGGTACGACCATTTCTGGAATACTGCATCCAATTCTTGTGTCCACAATTCAAAAAGGATATTGAAAAAATTGGAGAGGATTCAGAGAAGAGCCATGAGAATGATTAAAGGGTTAGAAAACTCAGCTTATAGTGACAGATTCAAGTAGCTCAGACTATTTAGTTTAACAAAAATAATGTTAAGGGGTGAGACTTGATCGCAGTTTGTAACCATCTATTTGGGGAACAAATATTTAATAACAGGCTATTCAATATAGCACGGAAAGATATAACACAATCCAATGGCTGGAAGCTGAAGCTAGACAAATTCAGACTGGATATAAGATGTACATTTTTAACAGTGAGAGTAATTAACCATTGGAACAATTTACCAAGGGTTGTGGTTGATTTGGCAATTTTAAAATAAAAATTGGATGTTTTTGTAAAACATCTGCTCTAGGAATTATTTTGGGAAAGTTCTATGGCTTGTGTTACACAGCAGGCCAGACTAGATGACAGACGATCACAATGGTCCCTTCTGGCCTGTGAGTCTATGAGAAGGATGCACATTCTAGAGTCTGCCACAGAGAAGGCACATTAGCAGCAAGCTGAAATAATGCAAAAATGAAGAGGAAGCAGAAGCCATGAAATATGCAAAGGTACCTTGTCTAGATCAGTGACAGACAAAGCTGCCACACTGGAAATTCCATTCTCCTTTAAACTGCAAGTTAGCCCTTCTCTCTGAGTGACTCATGGATCACAGGCAGACACACTCAAGGAACGTTTCTAGAGCAACAGTGCAATGGGTAAGAAAAGTTTCTGCATGAAGTGTTATGGATAAAACATGAGGAATATTTGGGAGGGACAGAGAAAGAGTAAAGGGGGTAGTAAGATAGGCTGGAAGACTAGGCAATGCAGAGCTACCACTTAGGATAATTGTTCAGCAGTCTGCCCGTCAGAACTTGAAGAGATTCAGTTTTTGTATCAGGAGCTTCAATGCAAATACCTCAAATTTTTGCATCTTCTTAGAGTTGTTTGGGGACTGTTTCAACTCCCCTCTAAGTCTATTGATTTCAGTGAAAGATGAATTGGACTCTTAATCTCGGGGGGAAAGGGACAATCAAAGAAGTTACTACCATATAAGAAAGAGCTCTAAGTAGGAAGAAATATGCAAGGTGCTTCAAATCCAAATCCCATTCTCCCAGGTGACAGTGCTGGAGAAAACTCAAGAAACAGAATCAAAATGCTGACACAGCTTTGAAAAATAAGAATGAAAAGGACCAAGCATCCATCACACTCAATGGATTACAACTCCCAGCCAGCCAGAGTAACACAAAACCAATGTATTGTCAATACAGAGACCACAATGAGCAGTGCAACTCGTTCAGAGAACGCATACAGTGCAATCTACTAGGAGAATCCAAACCCAAAGAGCTCAGCTGGACAACACCTGCAAGCAGCACTGGACTGCTAGTGAGACAGAACAATCCCAGATCAGTAATGTAATTTACAGTTGAACTAACATCCCAAATGGTGCAAGTTAAAGGCACATGTTAACAACAAGCAAGACACCTGGTCCTTCCTCCCCTCAGACAGATCCCTTGTCTAAATCAGCGCAGGGTGAGGTGCCTGCAATGTTGTTCACTTTTCTTGCACACAATGATGGTGTGGCCTAAGGGAGAGGATCAGAGCACCTTCTTCTGAATTCATTAATGCTTGCCAGCTCAGGAGCAGCTGATGCCGACAAACAGACACCAGATAATCCCAAAGGACGCAGAGCCACTAATCAATCACTTTTACTTTTAAGATCACTTTGAGCTGCCACTGTCTAATACTGTTCCTCTAATTGCACAGGAAAGCACTTAAACACCAGATCAAAAGAATCAGCTGTACAACTTGAACTAAATCCTGTCTGCGCAGCTACAACCTTGGAACTGGAACTGGATTGACTGTTAGGTGTGCAAAATCCTGGATACCAGTGGTTTAAAACCACCGATGGCTATGTGATCCTTTCAATGGAGTGGGTGGCTGAAGTCTCTGGAACGGAATATACATAAAAAACCTGTTTAGGAAAAGATCTTTCATCTAAGAAGAAAGAGAAGCCAGCAACCTGGTGCTTTCATGAAGGTCCTGACTGAGGGAGTCAGCCATGGCTGGGAAGAAAAATGACTGGCGAGAGACAGTATCTTGAACAAGCCTGGATCTTGCTAGATTAAGTTTTAGACTTTTGAGTGTAACCCTTTTAAACTTTGTTCCTTTTCCTTAGCATCACTTAACCTATGTCCCATTGTTAATATATTTATTTCCTTTTTACCACAAACCAACACAGTCCTAAGTTTAAAGGGAAGGTCTGTTTATTCTCCATTAATAAACTGTGACGTGTTCTGTGTCTTTAGAGCAGAGGTGGGCAAACTACGGCCTGCGGGCCACATCCAGCCTGTGGGACTGTCTTGCCTGGCCCCTGAGCTCCCGTTGGGGGAGACTAGCACCCGGCCCCTCCCCTGCTGTCCCATCGCCCTGCAGCAATGACATCGCATGGATAGTGCAGCTGGCTCCGGCCGGGTGGCAGGGCTGTGAGTTTCCGCCGCTCTGAGCGGCATGGGGGGTTGTGGTGGTGGATAAAGGGCAGGGCGTTGCGAGGGGCACTTAGGGAACAGGGAGCAAGGGGCAGTCGGATGGGGCAGAGGTTCTCAGGGGGGCGGTCAGGGGACTGGGAACAGGGCGGGTTGGATAGATGTGGAAGTCCTGGGGGCCTGGTCAGGGGGTGGGGGTGTGGATATGGGTTGGGGCAGTCAGGGGACAGCGAGCAGAGGGGGTTGGATGGGTTGGGAGTTCTGAAGGGGTCAGTCGGGGGCAGGAAGTGGGAGGAGGCAGCTAGGGGGCAGGAAGTGGGAGGGAGCAGCTAGGGGGTGGGGACCAAGCTGTTTGGGGAGGCCCAGACTTCCCTATCCGGCCCTCCATACAGTTTTGCAACCGCGATGTGGCCCTCAGGCCAAAAAATTTGCCCACGCCTGCTTTAGAGGAACAAATTAACTATATTATTTCTCTGAGCTGTCCAGGAGAAAGCAGGACAGTGCAGAACACGCTGTTTTGGGGAAATTGGGGAACGGGGGTGTTGGAGGCACCCTGCAAGTGGAAGCCAGAGTGGAGCTATGGGCAGGCTGCTGGGGTCAGAGCTGCAGACCCAGGGCTGTTTAGCACATAGACATTCAGGGTGTGACCTGCATGCTGGTAGGCCCAGGTTGTGAACTACACCACCAAAGCTTTGTGAGGCACCCTAGGTTACAAGGCAGGTGGTGACATAACCATTCACTGGTCTGAACTGCAACCCAGAACATCACAGGGTCACTATTCACGGCAACAAAACTTGATCTTTACATCAATTTTTTTTAAATTCATTTTTATGTAGGGTTGAAATTGTTTCAAAATAATGATAAATAAAAATGACTGGGAATGTAGAGGTCACCAGTTGGTGCAGCAAATCACTGTCTGTGTCTCTTTCACTTTCATGGTTTACGATATTGTCAGCGTGCCGTTGATTGATTTACAATTTAGTAATCCAGCCATCATCATCCATAATTCTGCAACAAACCACACCATTTAATGTAGCTGTTACAGATGTTCAGAAGTTCCTTCCCTGCCTTTTAGGGAGTGATAGCTAGACAGCAGCTGCAGGCACCAGGATTAGTTGGGGGGAAAAATCTGTCTTCAGCACAATAAAACATCTCTATGTTGCCGTAACAATACCCTGTCTTAAAGACAACTATGGTGTGCCCCTGCCCAAGTCTTTAATAGTAAGAAAATATTTTTCCTTACAGTAGCAAGAGTAGGAAAATGGACAACTTCTGTCTAAAAGGTACTATTTCCTAGGATGAAGGAACACTCCCCTCCTCACCACTTCCAGACCTTATATAAATGATCCATCAGTGGACATGCACTGTACAACATCTGATCCTACATCAGGACAGCACTCCGTATGATGCACAACATTTACAGAGATGGTGAAAGCGTGGTTCACAATTTGTTCTTAAAACTGTAAATGGGATTGCTAGGCACACAGGAAGGATTGTGGATTGACTGCAGCCACACTATTCATTATTCTATTAGAGCAACTAATACCCACTGCTTTCTGAAAACACAACTGGAGACTTTATGGGCATCATACTTATTTTTCACAAATTGCTGATGTGGAAACAGGTGGTCAATTCCTGGTTTCAACTTCTTTTGCTTTATCCTGAAAACACCACAGCACGATTTGAATGGGAAATTAAGGTTTTAATTACTTTAAAAAAATATGGAGCACATGAGATAATTACTTTACAGCAAATAGCATTATTTCTGTCTGCCAACTTGGGTAGCCACAGTCCATTTCAAGCAGGCCAGCAGAAACTATCACGGTAACTAATTAGGTAACAAAAACCATAATTCCAGTGAGCGAATCACCACTATCTAACATGACTACTAAATTCATTAGCTACAGAATTCTAGGAAGTTCGAAAAAACCAGTCCAAATCAGACAAGTGATCCTTCTATCTCAGCACCTGACAGGGATGTTGTATCAACCAGGTAAGGTACTAACAAACTTCAACAGGACTTTATTTTTAAAGTGGAAACCTCTTCACCAAGCTGCTGCAGCACCCTCTGTAACTCTCACTCTGCCTCCTCAACTCCTCCCCTCTCCTTCCTGTTTCCTGTCCTTTCAGACTCCCAACAGCCAGTGCTCCCAGTTCTAATAATTACAAGCAACATCTAAACACCACAAGGGGCCAGAACTCAATGCTTCAAAAGAAGGTGAAAGAAACCCTGCAGTAAGCACTTACAGGATACCAGCCCTTAGGAAGTTTCTTCCTCGTCTCCCCTGAGGCAATCAACAATCAAATTCGCACTGGATTTGTGTGCCTCCACAGGACTTCTCGAAGAAGCTGTGCTGGGTTGGATTCTGATCTTGTTTCATTGTTGAAGAACTCTTTGCACCCACGCAGGATCCCTGCATCCCTTGCCCATCTGTGAACACCCTGCATTGCTGCCACCATTTTTCCATATGAAGATCGCATGGGATTTTCTTCTAAGATTGTCAGTGCTGCTCCAGGAGGACTAGATTGAGGCTTAAAGCTTTGAGTGTGGGATGGAGTGCAGTTGTGGTGCTCTGTGAGGAAACCCAGGGAGGGATCGTGAATGAAGGCGTCACAATTCTTCCTCTGTTCTCCATTGCTCCTGGAGTTGAAGGGGAAAATACTTTTGCTACAGGCTTTTATCGTAGACTATTGACCCCTCATTCTGTCTCAGCTCCGCTGGGCAGCACATTTTGGAGAGGTGGTGCCTTGGCTCTGCCCACTCCTCACCACTGCTCTTCCTCCTGCACCTGTGACATGACGTGAGGAGACGCTGCACGTGTGTGTGTGCTGGAGGAACTGACTCCCCTGTGCAGACACATTAGTGTTAATCACAATCCAGCCCTAAATCAGTCACAGGGATTGCTGTAGAGTAACACATGCCCAAAAGGAATCTGGGAGATGAAATCCATTACCTGAATATGGGTCTCCCAGAAAGCAATATGAAGCACTAAATGCTAGAACGTACGTTTTTGAAGGGATGCGTGGAAATGAATTGTTCGCTTCTTTGTGAATTTACATTTGATTTCCAGGCTGGCCAAACTGAACTCTCTTGCTTCACATTTGAAACCTCACAATCTTTCATATTAAGACTATAGGCTTTGCCCAGATCTCACCCATTTCAGCTGCATGAAGAAATCTACAAAACCAGGAAATACCGACTGCTGTTTAATATTACTCTACAATAGAGTTCTATAGAAATCACCCAGAATCAGGTCTAACAAGCTTTCAAATTGTGTTAAGGCAAAGGCCCCTTTACACAACTCTGCCAGCATAAAGGTTAAAACAGGAGTATGTTACATTTAAATCCATGTCAAGGTCCTTTTGCACTGCCAGAATAGTGCAAAGAGACCTGAGTATAAATAAAACTCAGGCCCAATAGAATTTAATAGATGATCACCTCTTTTCTGCTGTGGTTTAGAACCACCCTACAGGATTCCAAAGCAGGGATATATTATAGGCCTGTGGGTAGTGCTGCCTATTTTCAATGTTGACCAACACTTTCCATTATAAAGATCCTGTTTTCAGTTGCGTATAACTTTGCCAAAATTTAAATCTTTCAGGTTGCAATTTTCCATCCTGGGTTTCTGTTTCAGGCTCATCAACCTGTAACCCCTGACCTGATCTTGGAAGGGGCATATCTCTAATAAGCATGTAAGTGCCACACCCAAAGAATATGTTTCTGACTGACCCATCATCGCTATGCTACAAATGTTAAGAATGCTTATAGGAATTTAATAGACACACTAATACAAGTAGAAGAAACTAAAGACTAAGTATATTAGGCTTTGCTATACATATTAAGGTTTAAGAATTAGCATAAAGCCTAGTGAGACCTGGTTGTTAGCTTAAGTTGGCATAAGTGCTTGGCCTAAATTCATGAAATGTAGCAATATGGAATAAACAAATAAACCACAAACGAATAAGTACACTGCAGAATTGCATAAATAAGTTGAAAACAACAGATTTTAGGTATGTTTTGCAACAAGGTAACCATGGAGCTAACCCCATTGATTTATCAAAGCTACTGGGAAAATGATTGATGCAAATGATTGGCTTGTGTCAATGCTGGGAAATCTAATTATGGTAAACCAAAATACCACACATGGGCAAAGGGCTCAAATTTGGTCAGATGTGGTCCCAGACAAGTGGGTGGAATAAGAAAAGGTGTATAAAAGATGCAGTTATCCTACCTTTAGTTAGGACATTAGGGTGACAAGAAGACAGAAGCCTGTATTGTCACATCCCTCTTAAGATACTCTCCAATTACTTTCTTTCTATCTTCACTTCTGAAAATCTCCGTAAATTAGTCAGCACAAATACATTGTACAATTGCATTTATCTGTATGTTTCTTTAAATTTTAAGTAAGGTTTTAATTTCTTTATATGCGTATTGTTAATGCCCTTAGTAACCACCTGGGTAAAGGACCTATGCGGTGTTAGTAATTTTGTGCTATTTGCACTTTAACTGAATGAAATCTAACAGTTGGATTTATTTATTTTTTTTAAACTTTCAGCAAAAATGCTTCAGCTATTTCTGAGACTGGCTGAAATACATAACTTTGTCCAGGTTAAAAAGAAATCTTCCAGTTGTTTCATTGAGAAGCTCCATGCTTTGGAGAAGACACCTGAAATTTGGCAGGGAATTCCCCTGGTGCCAGTGATGTGCCTTTTGTTGTTTCTGTGACAAACTGCCCAAATTTGGCAGAGTTGTAAACCTTTGAAATATCTCAGTTTGTACAAGCTGAGTAGAGACTTTGGCAGCTAAATTCTTCAGAGACTCCACTTGCCTGGAACATGCTTCAGACCTCAGCAGCTGGGGATGATCGTGATTTCCCCCGTCTCTCTGTAGCCTGTCTCTCCTGCGTGCTCAATGTTCACCTTGCTGACACCCAATGCCAGTGTCCTGACAGGCGGGAACTAGGAGACAGCATACTCCCCACTACCTGCTGCAAGAGCTGAGCACTAAGCTGCAGGGGGAGGCCAGCACATCATTAGGCCTGGACCTTACTAGGTGTTTCAGAGGCTCCCCAGGAACTATGCACTATGACGTGAAGCCCCACAATGCCTTGCATACAGGTGGCACGGAAGCCGTGAGATATCTTAGCTCCCTCTCTAGGATTTCTGGGGAGTTCCCTGATCCTATGTAGATTACTCAGAGCTGTTGTAGCAGGGAAGGGCCACTACCACTGCCCTTTAGTGGGCAGGTCATTCTGCTTTCTGATACTGTAGTAATTCTTGGGACTGCGATCTGAAGACTCAGGAAGGGATCAAATATCCTCCCTCACTTGGGCATCGGGAGCAGCACTGCCATCCTCATGTGTTCAAGTGTCATGAGATTATTGAAAAATTATACTTGGTGGGTGTTTTTTCTTTGCCTTCTGGTTTCAGAGCCATTTCCCAAACTTCTCTCTCCAACCACGTGGGCTAGAAACTCACTTTTAAAAAAATGAAAGCTGAGATTCCCATGTTCTCACTTGCCTCCAGGACTTGAGGCTTTAAGAAAAACACCATAAAACTTGAGACTTGTGATAAAATCATGGGAGCTGGCAACACACTGCAGGAGGCTGTAAGAGTGGGGAAGAGTCGTGTGCTGGACAACCACTGATGAGAGGAAAAGAGGCATGAGTCAGCAAGCAGCCCAGAACCTACTGGTGGTCAGCAATTGGGAAGGGAGAGCCAACTGGTTAGTTGGACAGCAGGGAGGAGATATTCCAATAGAATTTCCCTGCGGGGTGAATAAACCCCTCTTTCCAGGTTCAGAACACACCTGGGTCCTGGAAGTCGGACTCAGTTTGATGGAATTCAAGATTCAATATTGCTGTGAATGTTTCACCATGATTACCACGGAAAGCAGCTGCATGCCTGATGGGATCTGCATGATTTAAAAAAATAACTTTGTAATCACTAAATGTCCTGGTCACAGATTAACTTTTTTTTTTTAATTAAAAAACACACATTATGGTTTAACCTGCTGTTCAAATGGGAACTGTAGGTGTTTTGATACTTTGACTGAAAGATCATCTAGTTCCCCTGGATCTCCATTAAGTGCCTCTGAATCTTGTGTTTAAAAGTTAATTTTGCAATTCCACAAAGCAATTTCCCTCAGTGACTCACTGCACACAGCCCTCTGCCTCCTCCGGAAAAAGTGCAGAGGGAACTATTTTTCCTGCTTCTACAATGGTAGAAGCACAGCAGTGTTACAGCATAAATTGAAAACCTAGCTCTTCCACACAGTACAATGAACAGTGCATGTAAAGTACAGATCTAAAATTGAAGCATTGGTCAGCGACGATATTATTTCACCAGACATCCACTAGAGGGCACTTTGTTTCTTCAAATTCTTGAAACTGACAACACTGTAGTACTCAATACAGAGCAAGAGAGTAGAATCTCTCATTATTACAACACATTTACTTCACTTCTCCTGGGATTTGCTATGTGTCTTACATATTAAGGTCACAAGTGGGATTTAATTTAATTGGATGCAGGGGAAAAAAACAATTTTGAATGTTTCCATTTCCTCTCTTGGTCTCAGCTGCAGGATAGCAATGCTAGAGTGCCATCCGACAGAGATCAGCATGCAGGCTCATCCAAAGTCACAGCACAACTGGGAACCAACAGCATGCTTTCTTGACAAGACAAGGCACTGCAATCAAGACAAGAGCATCCTCCTAGAGTGATTCTCTGAGCACAGTCTCCTTTCCAGTATAACTTCTAGTACATGCCACTGTGATTCAAGTTATGTTAACATTTCCAATTTTAATGGGACACAGTCATTACTTCTCGTTTACACTGGCACTGAAGCATCTCACCCAATACACAACAGCTGTTCATCCTCTCACCGAGGTGGAGTACCAGGAGTGCTCTAAGTGTCTTGCCAGTGTGGACGGGGAGTAAGGTAGAGCACTCTGAGAGACTTTATTGCGGTATAATGTGCAAGTGTAGCCAAGGCCTTCATCTCTCTGCTGAAACCATGAAGAAAGGCAACAACTAGTCCTCCCTGAATTGGTGGGTTTTGTCATAATATAATGGTTTACATCCGCAGCCCTTTCTGCGATGTGAATACATGCCTATTGGGTCCTAGCAGGCTAAGATCATCAACCCTTTCACATATATCATCAAATTGCTGAGAGTGTAACAGATTTCAGTCCCTACCAGGCTGGGCTGGCTATGAGCTGATGATCTTGTTATAAGAAGCTCTACATCTGCTAGGTCACTAATTCCCTGAGTCATCCAATCCCCTAATTGTCTGTTCTGTATAGGAATTTGTCTTTGAGTTTTAGGCCAATGGAAGTTGAGCGATAGCAGGATCATTAAGATCCATTTCTCTGAGTATTTGTATAGGCTCTTAGACCCCCACATCTCAATTTTCTCATCTCAAACAAGGAATATGTATTAGAGGAGGGAACCTGGAAAATGTTTAACATCACAGAATATGTAGGCAGCACTCCCTTGGTTTGCTTCATTTAGCTTGATGATGTTTGCCCTTTGCCGCAATTAACTCAAGCAGAGAAAAGTGCCATCTGACTAGTCAATTGTAGGATTTGGGAGTGGTGGAATTCCCCTTACTAGTGCTTCCTTCTGTCAGTGAAAAGTTGCGTTGGATGCCTCCTGCTATTCCAGTCAGCCTACAGACAAGTACCAGTGCTAGCAAGAAATGCGTGTGTCTGAACCTGAGATGAAAACAAAGGTAAATATCTCCCAATCAATGCTTAGAGCTGGATGTGCCTGTCACTGCATGTATATTCTCAGCACAGAGGTAACAGAGAAGTACAAGCAGAGATTGGGAGGGACAGAAAGGGGCAGTTAATATAGAAATTAGTATTAACAGCATCAGTACAGCAGAGATTCATAATGCACAGTTCATGAGAACAAGGTCCTCAAGCTAGAGGACTCCCTGCAGAAAGAAGGGGCATCACCACATTAAAAAAAAAATATCCACTCACAGACTCTATATTTAAAAACTGAAAAGACTACCAGTTGCAATTACATTCATGATTAAAAGATCTAACAGAAGCATATTTAAATTCATTAATTTGGTCCACACTTGCTACCTCGGGAGACCAGCTCCTGGAATATGGGGCAGCAAAACACAAACTATATCTTACTTGTATTTGATCAAAACCTTTTGGAAGTTTCAATGATTGGGCTGTTAACGTCTCTTAGGTGATAATTAGACTCTAGAGGAAACAAACTTTGTTTGGGAGAAAATGCTCTGTGGAAACAAACAGTGGAGCCTTTTGCTTTGGAAAGAGTTTGTTACTTCCGTATTATGTGAAAGATAGAGGAGTAAGCATGGCTGTTTTCAAACAGAAGCACATCTTGCCTGTGCATGTCAGAAATTAGCCAAGGCCCATCTGTGTGTAAACGATTCATCTTGGATTTTCCTCACTGGGATAACTTCCTGCAATACACATCTCATCTGGAAGATTCAGTCCAGCTCAGACTGCTGCTCATTAGCATGATTCTGCTCTGGAAACTGACATCTACTTGGTTTTCAGCAATGTACAGAAGCTGATTTGTGGAATTAGAGCACCAAGGATACAGTCCAAACACACATCCCTCCTGAACTCTGCACTTGGCATGGCTGCTCTTAGCTTTATCTCAGGACCACACAGGTCCTCTCGCTTGTCAGATTCTTCTTTCTCTTATACCTAGGTGGAGTTAATGAGGCACCTGCAACAGTGAATAGGCAGAACCCAGAATCTCCCAGCAGGCTCAACACCTTCTCACATGATGGATACACAGGAACAGTGCAGCAGAAGCTGAGACTCCCTGCATTCACTTCCTTTTCATGAGATCATGGGGCATATTTTAATTTGTCAGGGCAGGAAAAGGGTTAATTAACTATAGAGAATAATGTTTTTTTTGCTGGGTCTGAAACAGATTTGGCCTTCTCTGAAGTATCTCTCTCTGGACATATATGCTATGCCTGCTGGTCTCACCTGTGTTTCACAGGGCAGATTTTCAAAGCCCACCTCCCCTAGATAGATGCCTCTACTTCAAGTAGATGATTAAAATATTTTGGTAGCTCTGTGTGTGTGTTTGATGATGGTGTGGGAGGGAACCCATCACTCCAGTTGTAAATGCTGCTCAGATATGGAGACATCTTTTAAGTTCTGAAGCTTCCTAGGAAGTCCATGGGGATGCTCCCATTAGGGACTGTATCAGAAATTTAGCCGACCGCACATCAAGCCTCTCACTCTGAAGACTTACTTTAATGTGCTCTTTTCTTGAGGGTAAGAGTAGATCTAAAAATTCCTTAAACATTCCCTGCTTCTCTCCCATATTCTCCTGTTCAAAAGCATGGAGAGTTGAAGGACCACAGCCCTTGTAGTGTGATGGTTCCAAATGCCTCCAGGTTCCAGAACAGACAGACTGAGAGGTTTACAAGAGCCATGTCAGAATTTTTTTTCTTAGGTGTGGAACCACTCCGATCTCCCAGCATCCATTTGGTATCCTATAACACCTTTATGCAGGGCTTTAACTTGGCTAGAATAAGAAACAAACCATTTCTTCTGATCTGCATGCTGGCTGGCCTGTGTCAAACGGACACTGTATTGCACTGACATAAAGGTTTTATTTATTCTGCATTAAAGTGTCTAAAAATGGCAACTTCAGTTTCCCGCTATCTAACCCCAAACAAAGTAACACCACTTCACTGCTATTTCCTATATGTCTGTTCCCTTCCATATAAATATGCAATTCCTGTTTGTATTATTAGATTCTGTGCAGGCATCGAAGAGACCCCTTGATGTCTATGTCTCATAATCAGGCCTTCATCCAAATGAAGTCAATGGAGATTTGGATACATCTGTGGTGGAGGTGACCCCTTAAACTCTGATTTTCCTTAGTAACTAAAGTACTGGAATGATTTAATACATTGTATTTTAAAAACAACATAAGGCAGCTGGCTCCCTTTTGAAAAACTAAAAGCCAAGAACAAATCACATTTAAAAATTATTGCTTCGGAATGTTCTCTGCATTGGAGTCCTACTCACTCAGTCTCTACAGCTGGGAGTACTGTGGCGATGGCTCCTGCTGAGACTGGAGGACAGAACTGTTATGAGACCCATCAGCAATCCCTCTGGCGAATAAGGACACGTTCACAAGCTCAGGCCTGGTCCACACTACGCAGTTAAATCGATTTAAACAGCGTTAAATCGATTTAATGCTGTACCCGTCCACACTACAACACACTTTAAATCGATTTTAAGGGCTCTTAAAATCGATTTCTGTACTCCTCCCCAATGAGAGGAGTAATGCTAAAATCGATATTACTATATTGATTTAGGGTTAGTGTGGACGGAAATCGAAGTTATTGGCCTCATCATTTTACAGTAGCTACCCACAGTGCACCGCTCCAGAAATCGACGCTAGCCTCGGACCACGGACGCACACCACCGAATTAATGTGCTCTAGTGTGGACGCATAAAATCGATTTTATAATATCGGTTTTATAAAACCGGTTTTAGTTATTTCGATTTTATGCTGTAGTGTAGACGTAGCCTTAGTTAGAAATGTGATTGCAACACTTGGCAGGAGGAAATTAGAAAGGGAAAAGTCGGGGGGGGGGCGGAGAAATGGGGAATCTTTCGGGTCATATTGGTTATGAAACCCTAACCCCAAACACGCAGCTATGAAAATAAAGATTTTATAGTCATCTACCTACCTTTAAAAAACTTTTCTCTGTAATCAGAATATAGGGAAACCTCAGCTCCCCATTCTGGCAGCTACTAACATCACTGTTGCTCAGCTGCAGCAGAAAAAGTTCCCTCTTATCCCCAAATCTGTGGGACAGAGAAAAACTTGCCCTCATACAGGAAAGGACTTAAGTATGATTAAATGTTTTTCTGCATAGGGGTGCTTTCTTGTACAGAGACCTGAACTGGGTCTGTTCCAAACTGATTTACACTATCCCAAATATATTTAATGCAACATTGAAAGTGATGGGTCATGATGGAATGTCACACTGTGATGATATTGTGCATTCCTCTTGCAATGACATTGCCTTTTCCAGTCACCATGCTGCATCAGTGAGTGGTGGTGATGGCATCAAAACACAATGATGTGAGATCATTATGCACTAGTACAAAAGGACAGTCCAAAGGTTCAGAATGAATGTATATAGATGGCAGGATCTTCCCTCCTCATTGCTACTGCTGCAGTCATCACTACGCACACATGCGCACACACTCTGGCCGGGGACAGAATGTCCAATGCAACCTCTTCTCATTGCAAATACTGTACTGTACCATCAGTCTCAAAAAACTAGCTATCCATTGGTACCTTTACCAAGCAGGTGTCCCCTGCTTGGTAATCAGCCTGGTCTCCTCCATCTAGGTGAGGGACTGGTGAGTTAAACCCACACATACTTTCTGAAGACTAGACACATCAGTTTGGGGAAAAGGTAGTTATAACTCCAAGGTCTGTGCTTCCTTTGACATGAGAGATTTCTGAGACAGCACTGGAGTTTTGCCATTGCTGTGTATCAGCCAAGCTGAACTGAATTCACTCACAACTCCTAGAATTACACCCAACTCATCCTGTATTGCTTCTTTTTTAAGTCGAATCGACAAAAGAGGGGCAGGACTAGACTGTTTGACAGGGTTTCTTCCTCGGAAGATCAAGATGCGTAGTGCTAACCACTGGCCAAAAACAAGTCGTCCCCAGGATGTTTGCCAGAGTCTCTCTCCATTAACTGGCAATCTATAGGTGCTTACATAGTATAGTTTCAGCTCAATGTATAGTAACCAGGGTGCCTATCCAGTGCTCATAGCAAGAGGTGGGCTCAGTACACGTGAATGCTCAGCTTTTCTGTTAGTCTGTAAACAATATTCAATACAGGAATTAACAATTCTAAATAATACATTTCCCTTACGGCCATGATTTTTAATACCATAACAAAAGGTTGGATTTGAAGGTCAGTAATTGTAAAACACTGCCAAATGGAAATGTTCTTGAAACGGTGAAATACTGCCCATAACCTGCGGGCTAACGCAGAGCTGAGTAATGTTTTCTAGCCCAAGGCTAGTAGATGAAGTGTCTGAGATAGAAAAGAAAGGGCTTGCTCTTTGTGGAGAATTTATATGAAACTTGAGTGGTGGTGGTCTATCTTCCTGTCTCTGTGTCAAACTGAAGGGAAATTCTTTGTGTACAAATAGATGGAGGTCCCCCCAATGTTTTAAACTGGAACCAGTCTAAGACAGATTTTCTAAGCAGCCTCATGGAGTTAGGTGTCCAAATCCTACTCTAAGTGTTCTGTTGAAAGGGGAGTAATCTGTTCTTTATATTTCTACCATCCCCTAGAAATCACAAGGGCTGCCATGACACACCCTTGAGATTTGCCATCGTGCCTGACGGATGTCCGGTTTACTAACCACATTCAATTTTACACCTCAGTGAGTGGCTTGCAGCCCTCTGCCAACTATTCTCATTCGTCTGAGCATTCTCAGGATGATGGTGGGGTACTGCCGGTATGTTTAATGCTCACATTTCACTCTTGACTACCGATACCTAGCATTTTAGCTAGTATTTACCCCCAATTGAGACATGCGCTTTCCCTAAACAAAGACCTAGACCTGCTGAAGCCTGAATGTAGAACAAAGGCTTTTAAAAACAATAGTGAACAAAGATTCAGAATGAGGAAAAAAACCAAACACACAGAGGTGTGGGGAGCAGAGGGAGAAAGAAGGAGAGAAAAGCTGGCGGTAAGCTGGGATTATATTTCTTTAACAATAATATGCAGAGCCTAGATTTCACCAGTCTTGGGTGTTCTGCAGTTTATTTTATAGTGAATGAGAGTGAAGATAAACAGTCCCAGTGAGAAGCAGGTAAATCTGGTTCTGAAACAAAGGGTTGGCTTTGAAAATATTAGTCGTTTTCCCCCTTAAAAACAATTTCTGCAGAAGAATATGTTCTGGTTGCAAGTGACAAAATTAATTTTCCTTTTGTTGTTTAATTGGGGTGAGGTAGTCCGCATATACAATAGCTACAGTTAAGACCCAAAGGGCTCATTTTTAGATCTGTATCTACTTCAATCTTATCTTGTATTTTTGTTTATTTGGATAAAGCTTCACAGGCGTTGCATAAAAGATTCTTTCCCCGTCCGAAATGAAAAACAAAGACTTTTCAAATTACCATGATTCATATGGCTGAATTTTAAACACTCCACTGTGTTCTGATTTAAAGGCTGAACACTTCATTAGTTATCATCATCACTAATACACTGCACAAGCCTACACCATACGTGGCAATGCAATAATTGTGAATATTTTCCCTAGAAGTTATATTGACCTCCCCCAACTCTTTTCCACTCTTCACTGCTCAGCCTCTTGCACTGAACTGATCACATGATGCACATGCATTTTCCAGCCCTGATTTCTGCTATAGCCTCTTGCCTGTCTGATACCCAAGTCACATCCACTTTATCACATTGTTTTGCCAATTTTTGTCCCCTTTCTGGGCATGATCCAAACCTCAGTGAAGTCAACAAAAAAGACTCCCACTGACTTCAACGGGCTTTGGATCAGGCCCTGTCTCCTCATCTACCAACTGCTTTCCATGAAGCCAAAGCAAATGCCACATCTAGACTTTCAAGATGCTTATGCATCACATGTTGCAATATCATTTTTTCCACAGTTGGCTATTGTCATCTCAGATCACAGTTTGACATAAGAAATGGAAAAAGCATACGTGCATGCTATACACTGGGAATTTACTATCTCCTGTTCCCATCTCGCCTTCAGAAAGTGTCCGTAGGCTGGCGTCAACCAGACCAAACAGTGATCCAATTAACTTTCCAAACCTATACACCAGATTAGGTGGAATCAAGTCATAACTTGATTAGTTAGGTGTTTAGAGACTTGTGTTTGACTCATTTTTAAACAGGGATTTTGCTCAAAGCTATGACTCAGCGAGATTTTCCAGACCTGCCTGCTGGTGTGCCTCAACCCTAACCTGGAGGGACCATCTTTAGGGGGGACAAGTCTAACTGAGGGTCTTCTTTAAAGACAGCGGTTTGAACAGATGAAACGGGGGCATAATTTGGCTTGCAGAATCTTTATGACCGGCAATGATACACAAGCCGGAAGGTACCTGGCCTGATTTTCAGACCCCAGGCTGTATTTGCAGGACACACAAAAGGTTTTACCTGTAATCTGAGTAGATTCACATTTTACTACTAATGTAAGTGTGGAACTGAGGATGGGTGGTTGGAAAGGGAGATGTCCACGGGAGGACCTCTATTTTAGGAAGGAAAAACATTTCAGAACCAATGGACTAGATCACATGGCTTATAATGTCAACGAATGCCACTGAGCGCCTGCACATGAACAGCTCATACGCCAAAACAGAGACCGTTGTGCATGTGCCTGATGGGGAGGGCAGAGACTCTTAGTGGCATCCAAAGCTCAATCTAAGCACTAATGAAGTGCAACTAAACATCTCTCCGACAGTTACAGGGTTTATTTCTTGCAGCTGGCACCAATCTTGACCCATTGATAAACTTCTGGTTCACAAAGTCCAGGAAGGCAATGGCCCATAGATCTTATGGCCATTTACTGTATGTTTGGACAGTGCCTGGCACAATGGGGCATTCACCTCTAGGAACCACAGTCATATAAATGTGTAATAATAATATCTGCTGCTATGGCACAGTTCAGGGTAGGCTAAGGTGGGGACAAAGATGGTCCTTGAGGTCCACTGGTCCTGAGCCTGCTCTAAAACAGTCCGGTTGCCTGGGCAGTATGAAAGCTGAAAGTCAGTAGCCCCAAGAAGTCAGTACAACAGTCAGGGATCTGTGGGATCTGAGGAAACCCAACTGCACTCAGGAAGGGGCATGGCACAGGAGCCACCATGTAGGTTCTGTGATGCCAGAGGATTCCCACTACACTACGAAAACAGTCCTGTGGCCAATTATGCCAGCTTTAAGTCCACATTCTGCCACTGGTGCAGTGCAAAGTGATTGCACCACACAAGAGGATCTGTGTCTGTGGGCAAACAAGGTAGAAGGTTGGAACAGAAAGCACTGCCCATCTGGTGCTGAAATATGACACAATATCTATCACTCTCATTAGAGCACACAACGTCCCTGAGCTTCACATTTACTGAATGCTCTACTGTTTTGCTTTTGAACGTATATTCCCTTTTTTTCTACACCCCTCAACAAACAAAAATCAAATTTCCTTGTTTTTCCATCTCCTTACTGAAAATTCTCTCTCAGCTCACTAATCTCAGTCTCTGGCCTTGGCTACACTGGCGCTTTACAGCGCTGCAACTTTCTCGCTCAGGGATGTGAAAAAACACATCCCTGAGTGCAGCAAGTTACAGTGCTGTAAAGCGCCAGTGTAAATAGTGCCGCAGCGCTGGGAGCGTGGCTCCCAGCACTGCAAGCTAATCCCCACAGGGAGGCTGGCGCCGCGACCACACTCGCACTTCAAAGTAGGTTTCCAAAAGAAAACCGAGCAAGCAAATTAATGAAAGCTTAGCAAAAGGAAAAAGAAGTAAATATGCAGAACACTCCATGGACTTTTCTTTTCTCTGAGTTGTTTATTTGTTTAATAAATAATAACAATAAGAAAAATAATATTTGGTTCGTGGTCAGGATTTATTGGTGATTTGTGGGAATAAATTTTAAGACAGTCGCTTTCACTTTTTTTTTGGCTTAAAAATCTTGTATGTTGTGCAGAAAAAAAACATCCCCACAATGTAATACTGAGGGATAACACTAATAAAAGCAGAAAGAGGTAATTAATGTCAAGCACAATCTATCACTGTTACTCTAAAGTCCTAAAATGAAAATCAGAAATTCTGACTCTGAGGCAGGAATTTTTTTTTTTTCTGATTTGGCAGCTTCACGTGCTGCGTGATCTGTTCACCAAATCAAGCTCAGAATGTGCACAAACTGGGGGCTAGTTTAGGACAGATTATTTTTACCTCATGTTTGAAATGGTTCAACTGGGTTATCTCACTGCAGAAAGAACAAAGCTGGGAGAAAGGATTTAAGAGGAAGGAGCTTCTGAATTGCGAGTTCTTGGCTAAGTGAAAAGGAAATTACTTCTAATGAAATGGGCTCTTCTCTACACCCAATTAATGGATAAATCACATAAGAAAAATGTCTCCGTCCCAAGAGCCAACTATGTTTTGCATTAACTGAAACATACGGGAACATCTCACTAGGGTGGCCCTGGGGCAGGCTGCACTGGCTGCTGCTCAGGCAGCTGGTTCCAGGCGCTGCCACAGAGCAGCAGTCTGGGAGAAGCAGCAGGGCCCCGGGCCAATCACCTCCTTTTCCCAAGAGCAGCAGTGTCCGCCAGAGGCCCCCCCAGCAGAGCAGTACCAGTGTCCACTGCAGCACCATATTTTAGTCAGGGGTATTTGTATAGTACAAGTCATGGACAGGTCATGGGCCGTGACTTTTTGTTTATTGCCTTTGTCCACCACTTTTACTAAAAATACTCATGACTGAATCGTAGCCTTGATCATGAGTCAGGTTCACCAAAAATCATGAGATTGGCTTTAAAATAATGAGATTTTGTGAAAATAATACATTTGATATTCTTTTTATTGGCCATCTGCTTTTGGATCCTTTAGGGTGCACTGAGGTCATATTTTGAAGCTTTCTCCACAGCCACCAGGGCTAGAAACTTACTTTTTCTTTAAGAATGATGGCTGAAAACATCACATATCCACTTGACTCCAGGAGCTGGGGCTTTAAGGAAAACAATAAATGTGGGAACACGGATACTGGTTTCTGCTCTCTGACACTGGGATCCCACACTATTAGTGTTAAAACTGTCACTTCAGCAAGCAGGCCAGCTTTGAAACAGGCTCTGGAACGCCAAGTGAAAACTTTAAAATCAGATAACCCACGGGGAACAGAATGGCTTACAGGACAGGCAATGAGAGACAGCGATGTTCACATTTAGGTCAAGTGTTAAAATTTGGCCTGGATGAGTCGCGACTGAAAGCAGTTACGGACTGTTTAGCAGGCTGTGCAGAAATAGGTCATTGCCTCAGTCCAGAGGGCAAGTGTCCATATCACAAAAGCCACCACCACTACAACTGGCAGTCTCAAAAAGAGGGTCAGGGATGGACACAGATTCAACACCCATTGTCCCTAGGCATGTTTTCTTTGGGTCAGAGCTGAGGCACATCAGTGGGGCAAGCTAGGGAAGCTTACACAGCAACTGCCAATGCTATATCTGCTCTGTGGACAGAGTTCAGACTCTCTTTGGACTTAATGAGCCCCTGGACAGGGCTGTACTTAGGCACATGCAGCTGGCAAGGGAACCTGAAAATTTGGGGCACCACCCTCACTGGCTGTGATGTGGTCTCCTCTCCTCTCCAGTCCCTCCCCCATGCTAAGCCGGCAGGCCTCTCCACTCACTCCTCAGCCGGCTGCATGGGGCCAGGAGCGAAAGTTTGCATGTGAGTGAGCAGGGGGAGCCAGGCAGGGAACAGAGTGTGGGGGGGATACCTGGAGGCTGGGAAGAGAGTGGGGAGCCGAGCTTGGGGAGTAGAGCCAGGCACGGGACTTTGGGGGGCAGAGGAGGAACTGGGCTGGGGATGGCTGGGGGGAGTTGGGCTGGGAAGTGAAAAGAGCAGGGGGGTTCTTTTCCTGGCTCAGTGAGTGAGCAGCGAACAAGCTAGGCCTCCTGGGAGCAGGCTGGTGGCCCCAGGGGAGAGCAGTTGTTCCGAGCAGCCCCCCATTGTATCTGCAACCTCTTCTGCCCACGTGCCCTGCCCCGCCGGCAATGTTTCTCTTAGACATCGGCGCCAACTTCCCCTCTGCCCAGTGGGTGCTTGACCTTTCCCCCCACCCCTGCACTGCCCTCGTTCCTCCCCCAAAGTCCCCGCCCCCTTACTGTCCCCATTCCACCCTTTCTCCCCGCCTCCTCTCATGAGCGTGCAACATCCGTGCTTCCTCCCTCTCCCTCATGGAAAGTCCTAAGTGCCGCCAAACAGTTGTTAAGCGACAGAGGGAGGAGTGGGGATCTGGTGCACTCGGGGGGAAATGGGGAGGAGGTGAGATGGGGGGAACTTGGCTGCCAGTGGGTGTGGAGCACCTGCTGATTTTTCCCCATGGGTGCTCCAGCCCCAGAGCACCCATGGAGTCAGCACCTATGCTCCTAATCTCCTTTTCACTCCGTCTCACTCTTCTCTGAAGTTTAAGCTCGGATGCAGAGGATCCCCTTTGGAGGGTCTTCTTTCCTCTCCTCTCTTCCCCAGCAGGGATCAGCAGCAGATGCGGGCTGGGAGAAGGGAGAGGCACACACACAACCTAGCTGGAGAGGAAGGAAGTTAAAGGAAAGTAAAAGAAGGTGGCATTTGCTTTTCCTGCCCCTTGGCTACACTCACACTTTACAGCGCTGCAACTGGGGTGTGAAAAAACACCCCCCTGAGCGCTGCAAGATACAGCGCTGTAAAGCATCAGTGTAATCAGGGAAGCAGCGCTGGGAGCGCGGCTCCCAGCGCTGCATGCTACACCCGTAAGGGATGTGGTTTACATGCAGCGCTGGGAGAGCTCTCTCCCAGCGCTGCCGCTCTGACTACACTCACACTTCAAAGCGCTGCCGGGGCAGCGCTTTGAAATTCCAAATGTAGCCATACCCCCAGTGTCAACAGGAGGAAACTGACACTAAAACAAAAGGAGGAGGGGGATATACCTGAAGCAGAAAAGCAGCAATCAAGGCTACAGAATGCAAGGATGGGAGCAACCTCTTAGCTGGGAAGGAGGATGGACTTGCACTTGAGCTGAAAACTTTTATTTAGGGAAAAGGGACATGATTTTTTTTCTTGTGGATCCAAGTATCTCCTGGGTGCTCTCTCAAGCTGGTAGCATTATGAATTAGGGAGAGTTCTAAACAGTGTAGAGTTGAGTGCGATTTTAAAGGTCCCTTCAAGGATGCAACACTTTCTTCCTCACCTGTGGGAAAAACCTTTAAAAACTGCCTTAACTAATCCAAAAGAGCCACTGTTCAAATGAGACTTGGCTGGTTATGGCTCCGGCCCCACTGCTGAAACATTGCTGAAACTGCATGCTGAGTTATACCCAGTACATTCCCACTGAGCCAGGTGTTTAAATCAGGGCAGAAAAAAAGACTGGTGCCTGAATATAATTCCTTTTCTTATTAAACTGCACATTCCAAGCACCTCTTTGCTTTTCAGGATGTTCGGGAAATGCTTTCTTTTAGGGGGAATGAAAGGCTATTTGGGAGTTGATGGCTCAGAGCAGTGGCAGCAAGGGCCTGGATGAGGGCTGGACTCAGCCATTGGTATCAGCTATTTCTTTTTTGTCATTCAAATGGATTTTGAGTCATGGCTGATATCCCAGCCATCATGTAAAATGCTTCCCTGTGGCCTTTTGACACGCACACAGAGGTATCTCACTACCAAGTCCTATCCAGGAGGTGAGGGAAAAGGAGGGGGGAAGGCTGAAGGGTGATGATCTCCCATCTCTATGCAGTCAGTGGCCTATGCTTGCCACTGCCATGCTGGAGCCTCCACATTTATTTATTGACAAAATTTGCAGAATTTTAAAATATTGTGAACAGAATTTAATTTTTTGGTGCTGAATTCCCTCAGGAATATGGGGTGTTGGGCAGCTGGGGGTGTGTGTGGATGGGAGATCGCTGGGCATAGGGATCTGTGGTGAAGATCTCTGGGTGAGAGGCCATTGGGCATGGGGTTTGCTGAGCATAAGGGGGTGGGTGGTACTAGGCGGGTGGGTGGTGTGACAGGGCATGCTGGCAGTGGAGGGCTCGGGTTTGGGGTGCAGGTGGGAGGGAAGTGCAGGAGTTAGGGGTGCAGGTGGCACAATTAAACTGTTTTTAACAAGTGCATGTGGCAACTTTTCCAATACTGTAAGCTTATGTTTGTGTTGCTAAGAGCAAGTCAGGCACAGGGGCACCAGTTTAATAATACTGCGCAGGGCCCCATAAATCCTAAGGATGGCCCTGCCCCTGGAGTTCAGGGTTTTGCAAATGTCAACTTTTGGCGGGGGGTGGGGAGGTGGAAGAGGGGCTGACAATACTCTTCTTTTTGCATGGGAGTGGGAAGCACGACATGCAGAGCCCCCTCCCTGTACTACTCTTGAGGGGATAATCCCTCCCCACCATTTGCTTTAAAGGGAGATTTCGTTTAATAAATTAAAAACATTTTCAAACCAAAGGGAAATCTGAGGTAGGAATGAGAAAGAATCCTCTCAAACGCTTGACTTGCATGTGGTAGTGCCCTATATAAGATGTAAGAGTGTGTGTTCTCTCTCTCTCTCTCTCTCTCTCTCCTCTCTCTCTCTCTCTCTCTCTCCAGTTTTTCCACCCAGCTTGTTTGCTCTCCTCGAAGCAGTATCTGTTTGCCAGCTAGGTTTTCATCCTACTTTTCACAGGCATTTCCCCACTTTTCTCCTTATTTCTCTCCTAAGTAGAGCACAAGCCCAAAAACATTCAAGAACAAGACAACTCTCAAACTCACAATGTCCAAGCTGGTTAAAATTTTTACAAAATTATCTTGCTCATCCCCAGTCTCTAGTGCTGTCAGATCTGATACTTTTCACAAATTCAAACCTCATTTCGAAAATATGTCATCTTGGCTGAGCCAGTCCCTCCCCCCCCCCCCAAATCTTTGGCCTCTGAAGTACACTTGGTGACCTTGAAATCCACATGCCCCAGACTAGATGTGTTGCGGAAGAAATACCATAGTTGGTTTGTGGGAAGGAGGGCAAGTCGCTCTCCCATATTATAAGCTCTGCCATATGATTAATGATGGAAGGGATTGCACATTCCACTGTTGTGCCATAGCTGCCTGTTGGCAGCAGTGGTAAACCAGGAGAGTGGGGTCAGGACAATTCTTGGGCAGAAAAGCCCCAGGAAGGAAGCGTGTGGGTGAGATTTGTTTGTGGACAGGAAAGCATTGTGACAGGATGCATGCAATGGAAACTGAAGCCAGAGTACAGAAAAGTGCCACAGTCTGCATAATTCTGGTGCGGCACTGGAATTAATTGAAGAAGAAGCAGGCTGTTACATGGCAATATGTAGGCGCCGTACGAATCCTCTATTGCCCCCATCCTGAGGGAAGATACAACTAGCAGGGTGCAGTCCTACTTGGTTTAACTTTCACTGGTGTCCTTCTTCACTCCTCCTGAGTTACAATGCAAGTTACATTACAGTATGATTCCATGCAGCTCTGAATGAGCCAGACTGTCTTGCTGTAAGCCATGCTCATTCTCTAGGTAACTGAAGACTTTAAGAAACTAAATCCTTCAAACTATTGTTGCAAACAGCAGCACTTGACATGGTGACCTGAGACTGGAATAATCATGACCTCGGATCTAGTTAAATATCTCTGACCTGTAACTGCCTCAGGCTTTCACACAGACAGCAAGAACGGTTAAAAAAAAAGCAATATTAAACTAAAAAGAAGATCGTATGCATGTGACATTTCTGTGTCAGAATCCTCTCCAACATGGAGTTAATGGGACACAGAGATGGATAGGGAGAGATGTAATGAATGGATAAACCATTCAGACTATTGTTTACTTTAGACCAGGGGTGGGCAAACTATGGTCCATGGGCCACATCCGGGCTGTTGGACATTTTAATCTGGTCCTCCAGCTCCCACTGGGGAGCAGGGTTGGGAGCTTTCACCGCTCTGGTGCTCCAGCTAGGGAGCAGGGTTGGGGGCTTGCCTTGCTCCGCTCTGCACGTCCAGCAGCTCTGGCTGGCTCCCGGAAACGGGGGCACCTAGGGGGATCCGCACACTGCCCCCGACCCAAGCACTGTCTCTGCAGCTCTCATTGGCTGGGAACTGTGCAGAGTGGTGTGGCCTTGCCTCTGCATGGGAGGCGGAGTGGGGATGCGCCGCAGTTTCCAGGAGCTGCTTCAGATAAGCACTGCCTGGATCCTGCGCCCCGAGCCTCCCCCTGCACCCCAAGCCCCTGCCCCAGCCCTGATTGTCCTCCAAACCCTTTGATTCAAGCCCGGAGCACTCTCTTGAACCCCAAACTCCTCATCCCCAGCCCCACCCCAGGGTCTGCATCCCCAGTGGAGTCTCACCCCACCACGGGCCTCAATCCTCTGCCCCAGCTGAGAGCCCCCTCCTGCCCTCTGAACCCCTCCATGCCATCCCAGAGCAACCTCCTGCACCCCAAGCCCCTCATCCCCAGCCCCACCCCAGAGTCTGCACTCCTAGCCAGAGCTCCCATCCCCCCAGTGCACTCCAATCCCCTGCCTCAGCCAGCCCTCCATACAATTTCCATACCAAGATGTGGCCCTCAGGCCAAAAAGTTTGCCCACCCCTGCTTTAGACTGAATCTGATCTCCTATTGTCAGGAGCCAGTTGGCCTCTGCCAACTTTCTCTCTCTCTCAATGCTTTTATTTACCCCGTTGTGTATGACCTGTCAAGTAATTTTTTTGGGAGGGGAGGTTTATTTCAGTCACAGCACTTTAATGTACTTCCATTGAAAAGTGTACTTTTCTTGGGAGGAGCTGAAGAGAGATAGAAGGGAATGCTGAGGAGGAGTGATATCAGTGCTGCCAATTCTCGTGATTTTATCAAGGGTCTCGCGATATTTGGTGTTTTTGTTAGGTCCCCTAATTGCTGGAATCAAGACATTGCACGAAAATCTCAGCTTTCAATTTTGAAAAGTTTTTAATATATACTATTAGTTTTAGCAACCAGAAGGCCAATAAAAAGAAACTCAAATTTATGATTTTTTATTTAAAAATCATATAATTTTTGTGTCAATCTCATGGTTCCTGAGGGAATGGGTAGACTGGATGATACCAATAGAGAAAAGGCAATTTAGGGTCTGTCTACACTGAAAAGTTAGGCCAACCCTGCTACCTCACACTCAGGGGTGTGAAAAATCTACACCGCTGAGGATGCAGTTTAACCGACCTAACCCCTGTGTGTAGACAGCGCTAGGTTGATGGAAGAATTCTTCCCTTGACCTAACTATTGCCTCTCAGGGAGGCAGAACCCTTCCCATCACTGTAGTGGGTGTCTACACGGAAGTACTACAGCTGTGACACTGTAGTGGTTAAAGTGTAGACATAGCCACAGACAGGAAGGGGACATTGGTAACAGATTTAAGAAATGCGCTTTCAGTCACACGGCTTTCATTTCTTGGCTCCCTTTGTACGTGCTGTCCTCCTGACCCCTTGCTCATTTTTACCTCATGAGACTGTGGGAATGTGGTAGAAATGTTTCTTGACATTTCGACAAGTTCTATCCTCAAATTAAAGAGCAAAAGAGGACATATTCCCTTACCACCTTCTTAACAACCTAAGGTTGGATACTCCAATCAGCAAAGAATATTTTGGACTGTGTCTAATGTTTAATCTGGCTCTAGCTTCACAGCGTTCAGCGTCACCTTAGAAAAGCCAACTGTCAGACACCGAACAGGGGAATCTCAGACTTTTCTCTGGCCCTGCCTTTTCCAGGAGGTCTTTCTAGGGAATGTGTGTGTGTAACATTGTGCAGCTGCCCCCCGAGCGCTCCCTCATGGCCAGAGGTCACTGTGCTGCACCCTGCCTGTGTTTCACTCTCTTCATGGCCTTTTGAAAACTCTCTGTTCAAAGATGGCTCACACAATCCCCACAGATCCCATTTATTTACTCCTCTGATACATATTGGTCTTCTAGACCCCAAGCAGTTCAGGGGCTCTCTCCTGATGAACCCCAAAAACCCACAAAACACAAACTCGGACAGTCTTCGCCCTAGCTGGCCTTTAGAGTCTCTCTCCTGCTTGTATGCCGGGGGGAGGGAGTGAGGTGTGTGTGCTCTTCCAAGACTCCCTCCCTGGAGAGCTTTCTCCCACTCTCTCCTGCTTCTTCAGCTCTCCTCCCTGCTGACTCAGGGCCCTGCAGGAGCCTTCTTGCTCCCTTCAGTGTCTACAGACCTAGCTGCAGTTTCCTGGGCTTCCCCCCAGGGCCGGCTTTAGGCCTATTCCACCAATTCCCCCGAATTGGGCCCTGCGCCTAAGAGGGCCCCACGCCCAGTGAGAATCCCTTCCCTGCCTAGATGCGCCTTTTCAATTTTTACTCACCTGGCGGTGCTCTGGGTCTTCAGCGGCACTTTGGCAGCAGGTCCTTCACTCGCTCCAGGTCTTCGGAGGCACTTTGGCGGCAGGTCCTTTGCTTGCTCTGGGTCTTCGATGGCAGGACCTTCAGTGCCGTCAAAGACCTGGAGTGAGTGAAGGACCCGCTGCCGAAGTGCTGCTGAAGACTCGGAGCACCGCCCAGTGAGTACAAGCCCCACGTGTTTTTTTAAGTCATCATTTTTTTTTAAGTCATCCCTGCTGGGGCCCCGTGAAAATTGTTCGAATTGGGCCCCGCACTTCCTAAAGCCGGCCCTGCTTCCTCCCCTCTTCACTGCAACTTTCTGATCTTTTTAGCCTGGGAGCACCTGATTCACCCCAGGCAATCATGGCTCAGGTTCTCCTGGGGCACACGGTGTCACAGTGGGTGGGCCCTGGACAGTCACATTCAAAAAGGGCTGAGGAAAGACAGTTTCTGCAGGCCCCAGACCATATAGCCCCATTTGGAAGCAGGCTGCTGAGGCATATTCTAGTACAGAATCACAGCACGAGTGTGAGTCACCAAGAACTAACTGTGCTACATGCAAAAGCAAACCGCAGAGAACACAAGGAAGTCCTGGCTTAATAGCAGCAGCTCTTGAAGGAATAATAATAAAAAATAATAAATTTGGAATCCATCAATAAATAAACTAAAGCCATAGACAAAGTTGGAAAAAAATAAATGACAGAAGAATGTGTTTCCTTTAAATAAAGGATGACGGGACAGGCTGCCTATTTCCTTCACTGCTGGAACATTTCTCTTTTAAATTCTATTTCAGCTGTTTAGCCTATTCCCGACATTCCCGATCAGTACTCTCAGACCTTGTTAACCTATTCAGTGCTATCACAAACATATTTATTGACAACAGTTTTATCCAGGCAAACAGAAGCTGTGCCAGGTATATCCCAGCCCCACTGAACTGTTGTGCCATTCATCTAGAGCTGAAGGCACCATTGCTGATTACAATTCAAGCGCCATGCTGACCACAGGGATACAAGTCTTTCAGGTTCACTAACCACATGACAGAGGTAATATTCAGAGCTGTTAGAGACACTTCTCTTGCTCTTCAACAGAGGCAACAGTTCAAAAAGACTGTTAACAATTCTTTGTGCGTACCGTCCTTAGGCTGCCACTATACACCCATTTCTGGATGGGGTCCAGAAGGGTTAAGTCCCTTCCCTTTCTTTTGAAAATAATAGTCTAAAGCTCACTGTGAGACTCTTTGTCATACACTCTGCACAATGAGGCCGAATGAGACCCCAGGGCATCCCACAGCGATAATCGACCATCATGTAATTTGCCTGAGGGTTTGTAGATTAACATTTTCAGTAACTGGGTAGGTAAGCTTTCCCCACAGCCATTTTTGGCACTGTAAAGCACATCAGAGGCTGGCAAATTCCAGTGGTTGCCACACACTGTGCAATGTTTATTATAACCTTTTACTCTGTACATGCACTTTGGTACTATTCCAATCTGCCCCCTTGCATGTTTCGTTAGGCTTCTATCAATTAACTTTCTTATATGTACACATCTTGCTTAAAAGGGCAGTTTTCTATGGGAAAATCAATGTTTATCACAAGGCTCTACTCTATAACATGGTGTGAAAAAACCCAACAAATGTTGAATGAATTTCTTGTAACGCACTTACAGTTGCTGTAATTCTGCCTATAACACTGGCATCCTGCATGCCAATGCGTCCCTGACTATTCCATTTCAAGGGTTAAATTTACATGTTTTACATAATGAGTACACACATTTTTCACTCCTAATTATATTCATCAAGTCTTCTGTGACTCCACTGTCACTATGTAAATGCACGAAACAGCCTTCTGTTGTTAACAGAAGCACAAGGTTATAGTACCAATCCATTCAGTCACACTCTGGAATACAGCCAAACTTTAGCAGGACTGACGAAGGGGCCAGTGCCCTATCACAAATAGTGTTGGAATCCAAGGTTGGGAGACAAAGTGCAGGAAAATAACAGGATCTTCAGGGCTCTGGAAGGGACCCAAAGCATCTCAGGGAAGGACAGGGAGAGACAGAACTACACCACATTTATCCCTATTTGTTCACATAATAGGTGTTTATTTTAATATAGTCCCATTTTAGATTTATTTTCAGCAAAGCTTTGTACATTTCAGACTCTAAAGTAACCCTGAAATTTTCTGAAATACATGAGGACGTAGACCTTATCTAAGAATATCTCCACCCACCAGTGCTTCTGAATTCTGACTGGGCTCCTCTATGAAAATGCCTTGATTTCTGAGGAAGAAATCAGTGGCAAAAAAGGATTTAAAAGATCCTAGAAGCCATGTGCTCTGGTAAAGAGCATCTGGAACAATTCTGCCTCGGACATGGGAGCACCAGGAGAGAGGCAAAGAAGTGCAGTCTATTTGTAGCTGTGTGTTAGAGTGAAAATGCTGTGATCTCTTTAGGGTAGCCACAATGTCTTTGTTCAGTGCCCAGCAGAATGGGGCCCTGATCTTGACTGCAATCTCTGAGCACTACTGTCATTTAAATCTATAAATAATTATAGAAGCTTAATTCATTGAATCCTGTGTAAGCAGAGACAATGTATTCCCTACTACAATCTGAGGTGGGTGATTACCAAGTTGTTTGGGCACTTTCAAATCTTCTAGAGCTTGTTTTGCTTAATGAAGTTCTGAACTGGCTGCTGAACTGCCCCATCCTAATGCTCCCTTGCCACTCTGTTGCATATAGAGATGGATAGGAGACATTGAATGGCAGGAAAGACACTTGGCACAACCTAGCAAAACTGAGAACAGATTCAAAGGGGGTTGCCAAGGAAAACACTTTCCAAAGGGTGTAAGATTCTTCTCTTTTGGGTGCATCACCTCACACAGTCAATGGTTAGTGAAGTCATAGAATATAAAACTGGATACCTCATCTGAATGCTTACATGTCAACTGGTCACTAATCATTTTGCCTCCCTATAGACCTCTTCCTCAACGTGGCTTTCAGGTGGTATTTCTGTATCATGAGAAAGACCTGAGACATCCGTATCATATTGACTAGGAAAATAACGATCTTACCTTTAGTCCAGAGGACAATAGAGGCACAAGCAAGGAGATCAAAGTCATCAGAAAGACAAAAGCAGAGTCAGATGAAGGAAGGAAAAAGAAAAAAAATATAATTAGCTTTATATTTCATTATAAGCATGCCAATTAAACAGGAAAAAAAAGTTTAAATCAGATTTATTTTGCTTTCTTCAATCAAATAAAACAGTGAAACAATAGCACAAATAGAAAAACGATACAAAGAGCTTTTGTGAGCGGATAAAAATTTCAAAAAATTTCTCCTAGGAATTTTTCATTAACATTCTTTTGTGACATTTGCCTGCTGTCATCAAAGGAAAAACAAAGAAATGGGAAGAAATGAGTGCAGATACACACAATAGTATAATAATATTTCCCTTTGGCAAAACTTCAATGGTGCAAGACCAGGCCATTGATAAAGTTGGCGCATTTTCTCAGAATCCAAAGTGTTGTTTTAATATTCAGTAACTATTCTTTCCCATTACCATTACTTCTTACCTTCAAACCAAAAGACAAAGTGTTAAAACTAAAACAAACATCTGTTAACACCAAAAGCATCATTGAAATGAATGAGTGATGATTCGGAAAACTGAGATCTGCCCAGGGAACCCATTAGAGGAATTGAAAGATTTCTACTGCTACTGAAGGTTGAGCAGCGAATTTGATTCCTTTAGGGTTCTTCTTACAGGTGTCATCATTCTGTGGTGAAGACTGCTAAAGAAATTATTATTTATAAGAAAAAACTAAAACTGGAACCTTACATACACACTCACAAATAGCTTTCAGAGATTTGCTATTGTTGAAAGAATGTTAAAACTTTTCTGTGAATTTTACCAGTGTTTCACAATAATTTCCTTTTCTGTTGATGATAAACAGAAAAATCACAAAAATATCTCCTCTCCCTTTCCCTAGTCTATTTTAAAATCATCAGTCTGGCTTTGTGAGAACAACTGCAATACATGAGTAAGCAATCATAACAAGAATATTGTATGATTTCTTTATTGTTTATACATATTTGTATTACTATAGAGCCAGTAGTCCCTATTGTGCTAGCACTACCCAACCCCGCCACACATGGAGAGAAATGCTATTTACCCCAGAGAGCTTACAATCTAAATAGAAGATGACAGAAGGACAAAACAAATGGATGGAGCAACTACAAGGTGGCTGAGAATCCTAACAGTGAATGACAGTGTAAAACTCTTCTCCTGTCCCAATCTACTGTGGCTCTAGTGCCGAGAAACTCACATTTAAGGCATAAAGAGGTTTGCAGACCCTCAACATCACAGATGAAGCATGCCTTACTTCTTGTGTGGTGTGAGGCAGTGAAGAAACAAGACATAGACCTTTCCAGTGACGCATTTGTGAAAGCAAACCTCAGACTGCGGTTCCTTTATCCACTCTTTCTGCTAATACTACAGCACATGCTGAAACAGGGGAGGGAGAGAAATCTTGGATAAGGTCAGTCTCTGAAAGTAGCCAAAAGAGTGGAGAACACAAAGTCATTAAATAAACTCCATTTATGATCTCATTCTAGCAGAACTATTTAGAAAAACCGATGAGTGAGATATGAGAAAAAGGGGCTGCAATGAAATACACATTTTGTTGGGTTCATAGGGTTGCCAGAGTAAAAAGGAACATAAACTACCCCATGACTCTCCCCAGAAAAAACACATGAACCTGTTAATAGGGTGGGTGCCTGCTAACCTCTTGTCTTTGTCTGACATATCAGATTCACTAGTACGGGGTAACTCATGAACTGTCCACTGAGAGGGGAACGGTGAGACTGAAAGAGAAAACAACTGTTGTAAATGGAAATAAAAGCATTGTAAGGTGGGATAACCCAAGAGGATATGGGGATTTGTGCACAGGGTTAATTTGGGAGCTCCTCAATTCTGTCTGAAGTCAAATCCTGGAAAACCAATTTTCTTTGGGATAGAGGAAAGGGGGTTGGGCCATTGGAAACCATAAGTTTTGCAAGAGCTGCTTCAAGATTTCCCTATGTTATTGTCTCCTAAGTAGACATTTGGAGTTGCATTTCAAACTGAGGGCTGATAGAAACTACAAAGCATGCTGGGGGTCAGCACACACAACATCATGTGCAAAAATAAGGAAACGGGTACCGTGTGAGTTTCCAAGATGCTCTGACTGAGATCCAATACTAACGCTGTTGTCTACAATCAACTGGCAAATAAAGCCCAACACAATGATAAAAATGAGTACTGTTACCTGGAATGGTTACAAACAAAGCTGGTTGTAGGGAATTAAACTTCACCTGTTTGATCTGAGATTTTGTCCTTCAATGTCAAAGCATATCTCCAGTGACTAACCCACTGAGCATGTGCTAGATTCCAAAACCACTTGCAGATTTGAGGAGTTGTCTGAGATACAAGTGTGTCATAAACCAGATTTCCTTTTAGCTTATTTCCTTTTCAGCATGCACATATGTACACGCTAACTCCTGCCAGCACTATGAGCTACTCCAGCAAATCCTCTTCCAGTGGGTCAGGATGAGACTATGGTCCAATTGTCTAAGGAGAATAGGATTCCTTGTTAATTCAAAACCACTTATTTCTCATTAACTGACAGGAAAAGAGGGAGGGAGGGGGAAAAAATCAGTAAAAATAATCATCACACTGGGAGAAATTGAAACTAAGTAAAATAAATGAAGTTTACTAATTATTTTTAATTGCAAGGCCTTTCATTTCAGTTTTCCAATGCATCTCATAGCTGCCCTCTGAAACCTCACTGTTTATGCAATAATGAATAATTCCACACAGCTGCAGTTAATACTTTACACATCACTGATGGTAACAGTGCTATGATCAAACTATTGGCTGCATTGCTTTAAAATTCCTACATCTGGCTGTTAATATAGAGTTCTGATCCACAATACCTTTTGCATTTTCTAATCAGGAGGAGTAGTGCATGTGCAACATTAAAGCTATTCCCATTCGTTCCTGTCTTCCCCACTAGTGCGCAAAGGGCAGCTTGAATCACACCAAAGGCCATATTGGGTTGGGTGTGTGTGTGAAAGGATGGTCAGGGATCTTTTATCACTAGGATAGCATGCTAGATTCCAGCCTTGGGCATAGAGAGGAGGAGAACACTAGATCAGGGGTAGGAAACGTATGGCATGGGTGCCAAAGGCAGCATGCATTCAGGGGGCTCTGCATTTTAAATTAATTTTAAATTAAGCTTCTTAAACATTTTAAAAAACTTATTTACTTTCCATACAATAGTTTAGTTATATATTACAGACAGAGAAAAAGACCTTCTAAAAATGTTAAAATGTATTACTGGCACGCGAAACTTTAAATTACACTGACAAATGAGGACTCAGCACATCACTTCTGAAAAGTTGCCGACCCCTGCACTAGATGCATGTGCCTGTGGGAAATACGCCTAGATATGCCCCAACATGCAAGATGAACAAGTGAGGGGTTTGTCTTTCTTAAATACAGCAATTTTTGGAATCCTAACAATGGCACATTGATCTTTGTACCGGAGAAGGAGGTGAAAACCAAGAGAGGTTGCCCATTATCCTCCCAGCCCTTCCAACACATCCCTTCACCATCAGTACACTGATGTTTTGTTTGTTTGCATTCAATGAGGAGCTATGTGGCTCTGAAGAGAGCCTTCATTCAGTCCTTCTGAGCCCAAAACAGTGCTGGCCCTTTACGTTTAGAGGTATCTCTAGGGCAGCAGTTCTCAACCAAGAGTACACGTATCCCTGGGGGTAAACAGAGGTCTTCCAGAGGATATCTCAACTCATCTAGATCAGTGTTTCTCAACCTGGGTTTAGAGGGATCGCAAGTGCAGGGCTGGTGTTACGGGGTGGCAAGCAGGGCAACTGCCCGGGGCCCCATGCCACAGGGGGCCCCCGTGAAGCTAAGTTACATGCCTCAGGCCTAGGTGGCAAGGCTCGGGCTTCAGACTCCTGAAAGGTATACAGTGGTCTGGAAAGGTTGAGAACCACTGCTCTAGGGAGACATCAGAGACACACAGAGTCCTCAGGTTAAGAGGCAAGAAGGCCATTAAAAATATATATCCAAACTTCATTAAGGGGACAATTCTGCTCTGATAGACCTGTGTTGCTTCCATTGAGTTCAATGGGACAGAATTTGGTGCTGAAGTTTTGACTTAATCAGACTAAAGCACAAAATTGATAAGACATTTGCAACTCATCCTTCAATCCTTAAGGTACCACAGTCTGAGGCTGTTATATTATGCACTATGAGCCAGTTTTTCCAAACACCGGTCTTCAGTTTCTAAAATGTGGCTACAGATTCAACTGAGTGGGCAATTTAGATCACAATTTAAATCCCAGATTTGCAGGCACTGTCAGAGACTCAAATGTACACATGACAAGGGCTCTGGTCCTGCAAACAGTTATGCAAGTGAGTAACTTTATTCACACAAATGGATTCAGTGGGACTATGATCATGAGTAAAATTACTTACTTGCACAAGTATTTGTAGGAATGGGGCCCTAAACTGTAGATCAGTGCTTCTCAAAGTCGGGGCGTCACTTATTCAGGGAAAGTCCCTGGCGGTCCTGGCCCATTTACCTGCCATGTCCACAGGTTCGGCCAATCGCGACTTCCACTGGCCAGGTAAACAAAACCAGCCCAGACCGCTAGGGGCTTTCCCTGAATTAGTGGCAGCCCGACTTTGAGAAGCACTGCTGTAGATGATGACAGGTTAAAATTATTGCAATTACTTGTGCTCACAAGACTGCAAACAGCCCATAATGAAATCTAATTTCTTCTTATGAGTGACTGGCATTACGATATGGCACATGGGGTTGGCAACAATGCTCATATTTGACCCAGCTGTCCCTCCATCACGACTCAGCATGAGTGGAGGTGGACAAGGAGGACGATGGGGCTGGGCTCCCTTCGGGTCTTGTCCCACTCACTGCCCTGACTCCATGCTGCCACCTGTATTTGTCCCTGCTAATGCTGGCTTTCACCCAGTGCAGTTTCACCTCCCCTGAGTGGTCCAGCCTGGGCCTGCTGAGCAGCAGTGATTTCTGCATAACCCCAAGACTTCATTTCCACAGCTGCCCAGTTGCGCCGAGGGCCGGGTTCGGGGAGGCCCCAGTGACTGAGGCCAGGGAGAGGGGGGTTGCTAGGGCTTGTGTCTCCTGCAGGGCATGGGGCTGAGATGGGGAGCCCTGGCACTGCCAGCCCCCTTAAGGCCTCAAGGGGTCTCTGAGCTGAGGCTGGATCTAGGATACTGGGGCTCAGGCCCCGCCTCGCTTTGAAGATTGAAAGAATGTAGTGGAGGAACCATATCCAGCCCCTGTTGGAGGATAAAGGACCCTGCTGCCACCTTGACAAGAGTTGAGTTTATACCCACCCTCAACCTCTCAGCCATACACCAACCCTCCCTGCCGAGAGGTGCCCCCACACTTCTGTCCCAAAGGCCTCTTGCCTGCAATCTCACCACACTTCTGCTTCAAGAGCACTTCTCCCTACATACACCTGCCCATGATGGCTAGGGTGACCAGACAGCAAGTGTGAAAAATCGGGACGGGGTGGGGGGTAATAGGAGCCTATATAAGAAAAAGACCCAAATATCAGGACTGTCCCTATAAAATCGGGACATCTGGTCACCCTAATCATGGCGGAGGGGTGGCTGAGCCAAATTTGAGTAGCTTTGCTACCCTGTGTGCTAGGCAGTATCCTTCTTGCTATCAGGGTGGGAGGAGGACCTAATTGAAAAAAAAAGTTTGAGAACTTCTCGTCTACATGGGATATTTTGAGGACAATGGCCACATCTTCCTGTTTGGACAGTGCACAGCACAACAGGACCTTGATCAGGGTCTTTTGGAGCTACTTTAATACAAATGAATGAACCTCAACTCACAATAGCACATACCCAAACGTTTCTGTAGAACTGTAATGTGACTGGCTTGACTCACTGATAACACATCTGTGCTGCAAAAAAATATGCTCGACCCAACATAATTGCTTGATATATACTTTGCTGTACAAAAGAATTACTTTTTAAAACCTCCCCTATAACCACCTAGGTTCTAGCATGAAACCCATTCTGAAGCCTTCATCTTTAACATTCAAGCCTTTTCCAGCTAGAGAGCAGGAGACAAAATATCACATTAGCCTCTTCTCTTAAAGCCCTAATTTACGTCACGGCTGATGAGTTTTTGCCATTTCAATCTCGTCTAGTGGGGATATCTGCCTGCCACACAAGTCACAGAAGCTTAGATTCTGAAGTTCTTGTTGACTTTATTGAGAGTTCCCCAAGTAAGAATGACCCAACCACCAGTAGGATGGGGGGACTGGGGCAAGGACTGGAACAACAGGTATGGTGCACCTCAATTGTGCACTGAGACAGACAGGGCCGCCTGGGGGGGGCAATTTGCCCCAGGCCCTGTAGGGGCCCCCACGAGAGTTTTTCGGGGCCCCTGGAGCGGAGTCCTTCACTTGCTCTGGGAGCCTTGGAAAACTCTCGCGGGGGCTGGGCCCCTGGAGCTTCTTCCGCTCTGGGTCGTCGTTAGCAATTCAGCAGCGGGAGGTCCTTCCACTCCGGGACCCGCCACCGAAATGCCCCAAAGACCCGCGACAGGGGGTCCTTCCGGCACTTTGGCGGCAGGTTCTGGGGTGGGTCTTCAGCGGCAATTCGGTGGCGGGGGGTCCTTCCGCCTCGGGACCCCCCACCGCCGAAGATCCCAGGCCCCTTGAATCATCTGGGCGGCCCTGGAGACAGACCTGTTGGGGCTGAAGGTAGGAACAGCAGGGGGCATAAAGATGAGAATGGAGACGTTCTGACAGAGGAAAGGAAGGAGAGGGGGAATTTTGAATCATTTGTCATGTTCTACATCTGGCTCAGGCTAAGATTAGAGATCCCCACTTTTAGAAGGATTGGGGGGAAAAATCACTCATAAAATAAAATAAAAGGGAAAGAAAAGGAACAGCCCATCTAAAAATCACCCCCACTACACACACACACACACTTTTAATTTTGGCTGCTAACTTAAAACAAAACGAAGAGCTCGACTGATCGAATACACATTTTGCTGTAAACCAGCTTTCAACCCTAGATGAATGATGGGGGGCGGGGGGAGAAAGCCCAACAATGACAGACTTTTAACCGTAATGCCTCTGACAAGAGCTGCCACTGCAGTAACTTTTGCCATGCTGAGGAGTGCCAAGAAAAGCTAAATAATAATAATAAAAAAGAATAAATAAAAAGGCACCAACAGGAATCTGAAGCTGGACTCAGTGCTATGTGATTTCATGTGGCTTTGTCCACATAGATGGGAGTTAGAGGCAAGAAGATGGCATTTTTAAAAAGAAAAATACAGATTAAGGGACATATTCAGCTCAGTCATATGTTAGGCATAACTAGGGTTGCCAATTCTGGTGGAAGCTATTCCAGGAGATTTTTTTTTTCCAACATGACAATGTCATTTTCTTAAAATAGCCTATTAAAATGTCCTGGATTGCTTTCAAAGGTCACTAGGAGATGGATGTCGATTCCAGGAGACTCCCGGCCAATCCTGAGTGTTGGCAACCATAGACAAACTCCATAGAAAGCAATGGGCTAAATCCCTGAGTCAGGCCAAGTTGCCTTCAGTCCAAGACCTGAGGACGGGGAGGTAAAAATGGCTGTGACCCACTTTTATGACCCTCCAATCCAAGGGCTAGTTTGGCTCCAGTGCATATTAGAGCAATGGAGCTCCTCTAACAGCCCCCACCATAAAGAGCAGTTTCTGGCAGCCAGAAATCACTGGTGTGCAGCAGTATTCCAGCCATACATCCTTCCCCACCTGGACACCCTATGCTGCACGCTGGGGCAGCAGCATTGTCCTGACTCATGCCTCTCTTTAGATGGCAGGCTTTCTGAGGCAGGGACTGTGTCTTCTACATGCTCTGTTAAGTACTTAGCTCATCTCAGGTGCTATATACATAAAAATAACCATGTCTGACATGACTTGGTCCTCCCTTGCTAGGTAGAAATGTGAGGGAGAGAACAGGGAAAGGGGAAAAACAGAGAATGCGTATATCCTACTATGTTTAAAGTCCTTGTGCCTACATTTGCCGCCTTCTCTCTGGTTGCCTTCCAACCTTCACTTATACAACAGCTTTGCTTCTGGCATCCCAGTCAGATCCGGCAAGTCCCCCAGAAATGAGGAAGTGATCCATTGCCAAAGGAAGACCAAGAACTGGTGGGTGTTTTGTGGGTTAGGGCTACCCTCCTGCTGAGTTTATTGTTTAACAGCAGTGCAAGGGACAGTGAATTTCCTCTCAAAAGCCTGTAAGGCTGAGTTTGCAGTAGATAATAGTGCTAACAATAATGCTGCTATTAATACATTGTGTGTTAAGGAGCTTTGTCACTTTAACTCTCCAAACCTCTTAATTTTACAAAGCAGGGGACAAGATCCAATATGATAGGCCGGTTTTGTGTCACTGTACATGATCTGGTACAGTGGCACTATAAGCACTGGGTCAAATTTTGCCTTCAGTTATATCATACATTCCCACTGACTCCAATGAGAATTTAGGCTGATTAGACCCATGTCTCACACACACCAACAAAAATAAACACTTGTGGTTATTTTTACACACTTGTGGTTGGTAATAAATGAGTCACACCCCTTCCTCAAATCACAAGATTTTAACAATAGTAATTGTTGGGTTCTTGTTATATGCCTTTCTTTGTTGGAGCCCTCTAGGGGTCACATTTTCAAGCTTTTCTTGTAACCATGAGGGCTAGAAATGTGCTTTTATTTTATTACAACTGAGATTTACAGGTAATAAAATGATGCCAAGAGCTGGGGCTATAAGAAACAAAACAGCAAATATTGCAACACTCATGATCAAAGCACAAGAATAAGCAACACACTCTGTAGTTCTTGCTTTTTCTGTGTTTCAGCTACTCTGGCTTAATGTTTACTGAAATCCAGCACCATAAAAATTACAGTGTGTACAAAATTCCAACATACAAAATACAAACACTACCCCTTGAAATGGGCTATCTGTGGTGAACAATTTAACTAATGAATTCCACCTCTTTTTCTGTTTGCAAATTGTTCATGAACAGAATTGGATTTTTATTAATTTATTCATCAGTTGAAATTATTCAACAGGTGCTTCATGCAAAGAAATTTCAAAATAGATTGCTCACATACTGTTTACTGTGCATATTTGTAACTGCTGATGTAGGATTAGTCACCTTAGTCTCATGATATCATTTCTCCTCCCTGATTGGATGCTAAACTGTAACAGAGGGGAGGGCATGAGCAAGCCAATATTTAGGTTCTCACAACATGCCTACCACAGTGGTATCTGAATGCTTTTGATTCTCAGCTTTTGTTTCCCATAGAGAGAGGGTAGGAGTTGTTTTGGCAGCGAGGAGAAGATATACTAGCAGGATTAGGGCATTAAAAGCTGTTCCATACAAAGGAGGTGCAGTTCCCCACTTCTGCACATTTAGGCCACATTCTTCTCCCCTCTGCAACAGACAGTCATGGAGAGATGGAGGGAGAATCTGGCATTCTGTTGTTTTTTTCTTTTGGGGAGGATCCAGGGGTTAATTAATAATTATATTGCAGAAAATGTTCAAAGAGAATTTATTTATGTGGAAATTGGATTTTTTTAAAGTTGTAATAAAATAAATGAGAAATATATGCATGCACATAGATAATATACAGTGGGGCTGGTCTCTGGCTGAAATCATATCCGAATACGTTGTGCCAGAAGCTCCCTAAGCTAGAGCATTATCTCCCTCTGGAAGTCAATCCTCCTATCCCTGAGGCAATTATGTTTCCCTTTAAAAAAATCCAGACAATAGTTCCACATTTTTAAACACGTACTTCAACTTTAATGGAAAAAAAGTAGACCAGTTTTCTCTGTCAGTATATTCAAATAACCCCCACAGGACTGGAAAGGAAAAGAGCAACACTTCCAGGTATTAGGTTATCCTCCATCATTGTCAAAAGTCGTGCCAGGCCCATCCCATTCTGCTACAATACTTCCCCCAAACTGAGGGCCTTCCGATCAGCGAAGGATGCACTTGAACAGAATTCTCCTGGACCCCTGTTCAGCAAAGCATTTAAGCATGTGCTTAAGCCCATCTCTTTCCAGCATGTAAGCATATGCTTAAATTTAGGCACAGCTTTAAGCCATTTGCTAAAAAGGGAGGGACTACTGAATCCTGAATCGGGGCACTGGTGAACAACTGCTATAGACAGAATGAGAAAATACTTGCTTGAGAATGATGAAGATGAAGTTAGTAAGAACCAGTCTGCTATTTTGCTGACTGTAGAATAGATGATGATGAGGGAAGGAAGTGGTTCTGAGGATTTACTTTTAGACGGCTGGTAAACTGATTATGAACTGATTTGGGAACAATGGCACAAACTACTTCTGCTCATATAACCCAAAAAACAAAGTTCAAAGGTTTACTTGTTTATTCTACATATATATGCATTAATAGGAACACACTTCTGGGTCTGAGAATGACTCTCATGTTTCCTTACAATGAGAAAGCCACGGAGCGAAACTGAGCGCATTCAGGCTACCGAGGATGTACCAAGACACACCTCTAACACATAAGAATGATTGCATCTGTGCCAATAAATGTGCATTTGTAATTTCAATTCTGCTTTACATTTAGAATTTTGTTAGTCTGTTCTGTTTAGAAGGGACTCTTGCCAGAACATGTACAGTACATAGAAATCAAACGTTCAGATTTTATGTCTACTTTCTGAAAAGTATTCATTTGCTAGACACACATTACAGAGCTAAAATATGCGGTGATTCTAACCCATTTTACTAAGCAGCATTGTGACATGGTGTATAGATTATGTTCAGAGACTGGCTAAGGAAGAGGTTAAACTGTCCTTCTAGCTAGAGTATGGACTATAGATGTCTGCTCACAGAACAAGGATGTGCAAGATAGCAGGGGGTACCAGCTGTGAGAAATTCCCTCCAACAGAACATTAGAAGGACATGCTGTGGGGAACTGAGAACTAACAGCAAGAATCAGGATCTGTAGACAGAGAGCTAGAGGTGAAGCGGATGAAGGAGGGTCTGCCTCTCTTCACTGTGGAAGAACTTGGTTGAAGCAAACCAAATTGCAGACTCTGGCAGAGGGAAATCCTCGAGTGGGATTTTCAGAAGCACCCAGCATAGGCGTAATTCAGCTGTTATTGAAGAGAACGGAAGTTTTACCACTGATTTCAATGGAAAAAAGAGGGAGTTAGGCCAATGCTGAGTGCTTCTGAAAATCATACTGCTAGTATTTGTGATTGTGCCATGGGGAGAGGTCATTCTTTACAGTTATCTCTCCGTATTATATTAAAAAGCACATCACAAAGGCACTCAATCTTCACCTACGCCAGCGAAATTCTTTCCTGCTCTGACTGGCCTTCACAAGCACACTGTATTTGAAACCTAAACGGCAGTGATTTCTCCCAGGAAATACGCGTATGTGTCACAGAGGTGATGTGTTCAGACCTGGCAGATAAGAAAGATGGGGAGCCACAGCAATCTCACTTATCTATGACTTACTGTGTTCACAGTCCAAGAGAAATGATAACTGTATCACTGAGAAACAGGCCCCACTCCTCTCAGGACTGCAGCAACTATCTTCACATGGAAAATAGCTAACAACATCCTACATATAAAAGAGCTTGCCACAACTGATCATCAATTATTCCACATGAAGACTATTAATCTAATTTCTTCACGATTATCTCCTTAGAAATTGGATCCAGCTGTTCAACACTCTTCGGGGGGAAGTTAATGAAGATTGCTGAGCTTGCAGGACAAAACATTGAGCTTCAAACAACTTTTGGACTGATTTTTAATGAAATATTTTAAATTCTTTGCTTTTATCGCTTTTGAAAGCTTCAGAGGTAACCCTAACACTCTTAAGTTGCTTCCTCAGTTTTATTCATACAGAGAAATTAAAACTCATTAAAATGAATCATATTGTTACTCCTTTTAGCCTGAACAGTTAGCCAGTATTTGGGGCCTCGCTAGATTGTTTCCGTTAGGAGAAGAAATTGATTATATGAATCAGTTTATTCTTCCATATAATCCTGCTTATTTACAAAGAATGTACACAAACTCCTGTTTCCCTGAGCGTAGTGGAAAACACTCGGAGGCAGTTTCTTCATTCAGAAACCAAGTCTGCCTTTTCAGCAAGTACTCTGACCACAAGAAGCTATGTCTCTTGCCTTCCTCCCAGGGCCATATTGCACTGCTTCTCCTGCTGTCTTTCTTGCTTTCTGGTTGTTTTCTCTCTTCACAGACACAAACAGCTTCAACCAAACAATATCTCATCTCCTACATTTGCAATCAGTCTCCAAGGAAACCACATGGCTTAGCTTCTGGTCAGGGCTTGTAATCACCTTGGGTGATGGCTTACATTGTTTCAGTGATCACTAAACAAAGGGACATTTAATTGCTTCCTCATTTAGCCTTAATAAAAGGTGCTTAGTACATCCACTGAGTTTTAACAGGTCTGTGATTGATGGCCATCATTAATCCCTCCTAGCACATGTATTAGACCATTACCACAGGGATCCAAGATGATGGTATTAATACTTTTTTTCTGCATATGAATCCCTACTTTCTGTGCAATAGTACATTTTTATTTATATGACAGCAGCACTCATTTGCCCCAATCAAAAACCCTGTACAAACACATAGTTAAGACATTCCCCAGCCCAAACAGCTTACCAATTACACAAGACAAGTCATCATAAATTGAGGTAAATAAACAATTGGCAGGAATGAGGGAAGAAGGATGACAGAGTGTTAGTAATAAACACTTGGTTAGATGGAATAGCTATGTACCCAGTAAGAGGGTTTTTAGTAAACTGAAGTTTATAAAAAATATTTTGTAGGTTTTTGCTCCCACTATTCACCACCTCATACCTATCTCCCAGCAGAAGAAATTATGCTGAAGAGAACCTGGATAATGGGCATAAGGCGGAACTGAACAGAAGCATTTTCCACAGGTCAGATTCCAGATTCCTCTGGACTCATCTGTGCAGTTCTGAGGTTTAGTAATGTATTCTTCCAAGGCATTTAGCTGAGCATCTTGTGGAGAGGGCTTCTGAAGAGCTGTTGTTGCAGAAAGACTTTCAGTGGACGCTCTTTACCTCTTCCATAACAGCTGCCTCCAAAGCTCTGTGTCTGTGTGTACATGCACACACGTGTGGGGTCCTTTAGCCTTTCACAAGTATCTCCTTCCCAAATATCTGATAATGAAACTTCTGCTTCAACAGCTGGGCTACATTACTCAGGCTACATCTACATTACAACCAGGATCAACGCTCTGAGATCGACCCACCGATGGCTGATTTAGCAGGCCTAGTGAAGACCCACCAAATCAACAGCAAATTGCTCTCCAGTCGATCCCTGTACTCTACCCCCGACGAGAAGAGTAAAGTAAGTTGAGGGGAGACCCCGCGGTAACTCGACCTAAGGTATGTCAACTCCAGCTGTGTTAGTCATGTAGCTGGAGTTGCATAGCATAGGTTGACTTACAGCAGTAGAGTAGACATACTCATAGACAAGGTCTCTGAAAGCCCCCAGCAGCTAATGTGGTTTACTTCACTTCTCATTTTATGGGTAGCCTCTAATTCATGTGCCCTGCCCTAAGTACAGTCAAACCAAACATTTCCTGAAACCGCTAAGTAGTTATCACTGGTGTCCAGTTGTGCAGTTGAATATATATAGCTGCTATTGTATCCAATTCATTTCTTCAAAGTCAAATAGGATGGGAGCGCTACTGTACATCCCTGACATGGCTTTGTTTTAATCTCTTCCTCCACTCCCCTTCACATCCATGCACCACTAAAGAGGGTGAACACTATCGCACCATTCTAAAGGTGGAGTTAAGAGACTCTCTTTTGCAGTCAAATGTTCCTCCTGGCCCTTGCAGGCCTTAGGGAGCAACTCCAGGAATGAAGTTTGGATCACCAATAAGGCAGTGTAGAGCCACAGACCACCATGCTGTCCTTTCCTCACAGACAATCTTTTAAAGCAGCTGTTCTGCAAAACTATTTGGCAAGACGCAGTCAAGCACAGCTGTAAGCTACATAGATGTAAATACTTAAATAATCACTTTTGTACTTCCCAGCATTTAAGTTAGGCAATGTTATGTATAGACCTCCAGGGCAAGTTCAAGTTTACTCCTTCATACATTTAGCCCCTAACTAAATGTTGACAAGTATAAGTGTGATATATATATATATAATCTGTGCTTAACTATTTCTAGCCAAGCAGTTTTGAGGGTCACAATGCCTGCAGGGCAGCTGCATAGACTTCTGTGTCATGCTGACTCCTTTGTATGTTTACCCCTTAAACAAACATTGGCAAGCATAAAAGTGAGACACCACTTTTTTCTGGGAAGGAATAAACTGACCGCTTGTCTGGCTTCGCCCTTTGTTGTTTAAAATAATAAAACAATAATAAATAAAATAAAAATAAAATATAAACTAACTTGCTTGGTATGCAGTCCCAGTAACCAGTCACAACTGTGCCAATCTGCTGTGGACGAGCGGATACAGTTTATTACAACCCCAGCATTTTACATCAATTTACTATCAACAGGAAGCAAGCTGCTTGAAAAATGCCAGACAAATGGCTTTCTGAAATCTTCCAGCCTTGCAAAGTAATGCTTTTAAGCAGCTAAACTGGGGAAATCTCTCAAATGAAACTAAGTAGCAGCTTTCCACCAGATGCACTGACAGACAGAGCAGTGTTTCAACTGGGAGAAAATCCTCCCCTCTGTCAAGTTAAAAGCTGCACTATACTAATTATTAACTTGGGATGAAAGAGAGAGACTCTGCTCCTTACAAGTTGTGAAACACATTTATTACATATAGAAACTCTCCTGCTTCAGTGCTGTCGAGAAACACATGGGGTTTAGAGGCTATAATTAAATGGACTGCTTTAGCAATATATATAAAACATGCATAACAATTAGGCTACCAATTTGATAATGTTGTCTGAAAGGGGTTGTATAGTACCATGGAGATGCCATATGTGTATATGCCACTTTTACTTCCCTGATTATGGAAGTCAGTTTTTCTTAACTTCTTACCTCTTAATCTAAGAATGAGAAATAAAAAATGTGTAGAAAATGACAATTTTACCGTATTTCTTCAGTTTACAGGAGGAAAGTCACGTAGGTGAACTCAGTTTACCAAGCGATCCAGTTAATTCTGAATCATTCTGAATCAGTGACTTGTCCTTGTCATTATTTACCACTCCACCAATTTTTGTGTAATCTGAAAACTTTCAGTGATGATTTTGTTTTCTTCTAGGTAATTGATAAAATGTTAAATAGCGCAAGGCGAAGACCCAATCCCTGCAGGGCTCAATTGTAAATACACCTGCTTGATGATGATTCTCCATTTACAGTTATAATTTAAGACCTATCAGTCAAGTAACTCAATAACTTGTATGTTATTCGGGAAAATGGAAGAAGTCCATTTAAAAATGTCTGTATGCATATTTCCACCTCCCTTGTGTCATTTAGAATATAAGTTTCTACAGGTTAATTTGTTAACTGTGGTATAACAAGAGGTCTGGCCTGGGAATGGATGATGACTGTACGGCTGCACTTCCATGTCATTGTTGACTTTGTGTTATTTTAAATTTTGGAGGGGGCACCATGAGTAGTGGATAGGGACTCCTACTATGTAGGTTTTAAAAGTCTAACTATAAAATGACATTTACTGACTTCAGTAATTAAATAATGTTGGTAATGAACTGCATAATGGCAAAGTATTTAAGACGAGCTCTAACACAGAATACGGTACACACACATTTAGAGATACAATTACACATGACTTCGAGTGCATGTAATGTCTACAATATAAAAGAATCGAGTCATGTGCTATGTAAATATTTGTGAAGTAACTTCAAAGGCTGACTGGAATGTCTTCTATGGAAAATACAGGAACTCTAGCATTACACACATGGGGAAAGTTATGTAGCTCAGGGTCTAGATCAGAGGTCGGGAACCTATGGCATGCATGTCAAAGATGGCATGTGAGCCGATTTTTAATGGCAGCGGGCTGAGCAGGGCCAGCAGTCAGGACTCCCCCAGGCAGTAGTGTGCCATTAAAAATCCTGCCTGCTTTTCTCCACCCCTCCTGCTAGCATTTGCACATGCTTTCCTGACCTCTGTCACTTCCGGCAGGAGGTTGTGTTTCCGGGTTAGCGTGTCCATACCACTACCTGGTATCCGTGGAGTCTGAGCAGCCCCGAAAGCGGCCCCACCGGCTGGGGCAAGAAGAAGGACCCAGCCCCACAGGAGTTGCAGTGCCTGCGAGGCCTGTAAGTGGGGAAGGGTCCTGGAGCCCAGCTGCGCCCTGTGCCTGCCCGCCCCGAGCACGGCCGGCTCCGCTCCCTGGACTCAGGCAGGCAGGCTGCCCCGGGATTGGAGCCCTGGTGCCGGGATGAGCTTGGCTCTGTACTAGGGCAGGACACGTCCCACAGCCCGAACCAGAGCCCAGGGGCTGTGGCTCGCCGCCTGCTGGACTCTGGGAACAGCTGGGTCACGTCTCTTTCCCCACCCCAGGTCACTGGATCCTGCTTCCCTCCGACACTGAGGGCAGAACCCAGGAGTCTGGACTCCTAGTCTCAGTCTTCCCCCCACCCCCTCGAACAACTAGAGCCCAGTTGGAAACCTAGGAATCCAGAGTCCTCACTCCCAGCACTCCTCCTCCGAGCGTCAGACACCAGCCCCTTCCTGAAGCCCAGGAGTCTTGAGTCCCAACTCCTCCTCCGCCCTGATCCCTGCACCCCCCTTACACACACGCAGCCTTCTGCCCTGACCCCTGCACCTCTCATGACCCCAGCCCTGACTCCTGCACCCCCCTCACACACCCCCAGCCCTCTTCTCCTGCACCCTCCTCACACACCCCCAGCCCTGACTCCTGCACTCCCCCACACACCCAGCCCCCACACCCCCATGCCCTGACTCTTGCACCCCCCACATCCTTACCCACCCCCGAGCACCAAAAGGGAGCTCCTACACCACACCCCCCCACATTCCCACCTGCACCCCTCGTACCAAATGGGAGCTGCCCAGGTAAGCACTCCACACCCAAACCTTCTGCCCCAACCCTGAGCCCCCTCCTTCATTCCAGCTCCTGGCCAGACCCTACACCCCAACACCCAGCCTACTCCTTCACCCCTAGCTCTGTGCTCAGTGCACCCCCACCCTCAGCTCAATGCAGAAAGAGAGGAAGAGAATAGGCTTGAACCAGGGAGAAGGTACGTACCCACTCTATGCGGCCAAGGTCGGGACCGCAGACTGGCAGCGGGCTGAGCTGTTCAGCCCACTGCTGGTCTGGGATCCCAGCCGCCGGCCCCACTCAGCCCGCTGCCAGCCCCTTGCCAGCCGGGGTCCCGGCCGCTGGTCCTAATCAGCCTGCTGACAGCCTAGGTGAACGGAATCCCAGGCCGGCAGTGGACTGAGGGGGCCGGTGGCGTAAGATCAGAATTTTAATTTAATTTTAAATGAAGCTTCTTAAACATTTGAAAACCTTGTTTACTTTACATACGACAATAGTTTAGTTATATAATATAGACAGAGAGAGACCTTCTAAAAACGTTAAAATGTATGACTGACATGTGAAACTTTAAATTAGAGTGAATAAATGAAGACTTGGCACACCACTTCTGAAAGGCTGCCGACCCCTGGTCTAGGTAATGAGATACGCCTTTCACCCCAAAGTTATGGCCTTACATCAAGCCCTGAAAGATGTTTCCATCCAACAGCTGTTCAGTGCCCTATACAAAATGAGGAGACTTTAATCCAGGTCCTAGTTAACAGGTGCCCACATTAAAAAAACCACAACCGAATACAGCAATTGGCAGAGCCAGCAGAGAGGCTAAGAACTGAAGAGGCATGTGACTGAATTACTCTCTTGGTCTAGAGAGGCCCCTTTTTAGGGCATTGACTCAGTTACCACATCGGGTGCATACAGATCAAGAACAAAGGCACAGTGGCAGGGTTGTGTGTGTGTATGCATGCGCATGTGTAAACACTGCTCTTCCACTCAAGGTGCTGTACCTATTCTTTAGCTAAACAGAGATGTTCATCCCCAAGTGTTCTCAAACCAGGACCTCCCAACAGTACTATACTAACTTTACTCCTTCCACCCCGCCCTGAAATTTATTTTCACATGCTGAAACTGAGAAGATAACTGAAGTGTCAAAGGTCACCAAGCAATTCTGTATCAGGGACAGGATTAGAACTCAGCCCTCCTGAATTCTAGCTGCATGCCTGAGCTGCTAGGATACAATGCCTCACAAGCAAGTAACATGCCCTCTCTTTGCCTGTGTTTTTTCTACTTGTACAACTGGATCATGCATGCAATCTCCAAATAGACGAGGGGGGCCCAGGGGAGTTTGACCTTCAGGCACCTGATCCCAGCGTAAATTAAAGCAGCTGGGCAAATCTGATTTACACCGCTGGCTTATCGGGGGCCAATTAGGCAAAGCATAGCTCTGCTCCAGTGTGCCCCTCTCCATACTGCCCACATCGGCCACCCCACAATGACCTTGAGATGCCCTCTCCTTCCTTTTCTGCCTGGCTGGGGACAGTTGCTACAGGAGCTGCCTCCGTGAGCTTTCCGCCAGCAGATCATTCTTCTGCACAGGAGAACTCTCCGCTGGGCTCTTTTAAGCCCACCATGTGTTGTTTAAATGGAAGCAAGTGCCTCAGAAGACTGGAGAATCCCACCCACAGTATTTAAAGACATCCACTGCAGTGGGTAGTACATAGGCATGTGTGAACGGGTGGAATCCATGGCTAGCTCCAAACCAAACTATATGTTGAAAGTGTTAAAAAAAAACAAAACAAAAAAAACAACTCATCATCTTTCCTGGGGTCTGATTTATTAACCACAAGGTCTTCCAAAAGAATAGCACACGAAACCTCAGTTTAAGATTTCACCTTAGGCTGGGCTGCTCCTAGGATTCCTGCCCCTAGAAACCGTCTGTCCCAAATCTCAGCCCAACTCTTTCAAATGGCTATTCCCACCTCTCTTATACCTAGGTGATCCAATAACTCAGCTGCACAAGTCAGCCAGGAACCCCTCTTAACAACATTCACTCAGCAAGATAAACATCTGCTAAGAGAGTGGGGTGTTTCAAACAAACGCTACCAGCTTGTCACAGTATTATGCCCCTTTTCCAGATTCATACACTGAGGTTCAGAAATGTTAAGTGGTTGCCCAGGAAGCATTCTGGTCAAGTAGACAAGTAGAAGTGTCATGATATATGGTATCACAGTTCCTTTTAAGAGAAGTTTATTAAAGAAAACAGCTACAAACACAGGCACAAACAACAGATTGCCATAGAGCTTGAGTTCCTGCTTTGTCTATTGGTTCCTAGGGACCTTGTATAGAATTCTATACATAGAGACGTGTAGTGAGCGAACAATACACTGCGAGTAAACATATCGTAGGGAGTTCTAATCCTGGCTCTGACAATGATTTGTTATTTGTCCTTGAGCAATTTGTTTAGTCTTTCAAAAAGAACAAGGAGTACTTGAGGCATCTTAGCCCACAAAAGTTTATGCCCAAATAAATTTGTTAGTCTCCAAGGTGCCACAAGTACTCCTCATTCTTTTTGCTGATACAGACTAACACGGCTACCACTCTGAATTTAGTCTTTCAGACAGCTTTTCTTTCTGTAGCATGGGGATTAAGGTATTTACCTAATTCATAACTATTTGTAAAGAGCCTATATAAATAACCAATTATTCATATTATGTACATGGGTACTCATAGTACATATGTCTATTTACTAGCGTAGTACAAGCTATGATGAAAAAGTAGATGAAAATGAAAATTAAAAAACTGCTGTAAGATATAGTAATGATTGCAGCTCCACAGTTGCTAGTCATCACTGCTGTTTTTAAAGCAGGGATAGTGCTGCATGTTACACTAGTCAAAATCATTCCTATACATAACACAAATGAGTGATTACACCTCACAAAGCCAAAACCACATAACTAGAGAGTGTGGTACAGTGTTGCATTCCAAAACAGTATGCTCTTTCCTGGAAATTTTAGGTTATTAACGTACATTCCAAGTGCTTAACTGTTCACAGGTCCCTCTCATAACTAATGTGGCCAGTGTAAACTCAAAAATAAACGAATATTACATATGTCCTGTCATATCGTGAGTGTGTTTGAGAGAGAGAGAGATCTATACATCAAAACTTCAATTACTCAGCCACATAAGAGACAGGGGGAAAAAAGTTGCCTCTTAGAAGATGGCCTTTAACTTAAAGTCTGAACAGTGTTGTACTGGAAGCCTTGGACACACTCTGAAATAGTAGTTTTAAGACAAAGATGCTTACTGAAACTGTTTCTCCATTCAGGTTTCACTACAGTATGCACCATGCTAATACATAACTATACCACACACACACACAGTCTGAACCTGTAAAATATAACAGTATATACACTTCCTGTGTATCTTATAGCCAAAATCTATTTTTAGAAACATGCAGTTCATATATGAATATATAAAAATAAATACAGTATTGTTCAGATTTTCAAGCAGCCTCAATTAAGACATCTGCAAAATTCAAGGGAGCAAATCTCACATTTGCTTGTTGAATCAGGCTTGTGGATGTTTGCTCCTTGAAGTAGATGTGTCCACAAATATAAGAGGACTCTCATCAAGGCCAGTTGAAAAGTTTGGTCTCCTGTGTTCATCTATATAAATTATCTGTGACGGTGAAATATCTAAATATGTAACGACGTACGTTTTTAAAACTGCAACACCTATCACACACACACTTTGGACAGCAGCTGGAGAGATTAGGCTTTTGTTCCTGAGAAATGACAGAATATTTATTGGTGGGGGGGGGGAATTATGAAAACTGAAGTAATTGCCATGCAAATCACCAAAGTGGGTTTGAGATGCAAAGGGATTTAAGTCATCAATTTGCACAGATTAGGCAAAACTGAAATTCATTGTATTAAGAGCTCCTATTTATTTCTTAAAACCCTTCTTGGCTGGGAGCCATTAGGCACTTGTATGAGATTAGAATTATTGGTGTTTGATGGCTTCTCCTGAAAGGAATATGAAGGGAAAAGTGGCAGATTTAAGTCATTAGGATCATTTTCTGTTAACTCCTGTATTTTACAAAAATATACTTTTGAAAGCACAAGTAGACTACAGATTGTCTAAGAAGTCCCTTGAATGATTCCAGACCATTTTCACTTTTACTAAGTATGCGCTCAAGCTGCACCTCTCCAATTTACTGGTGTTCCTTTTTAGTTACACTGACATACATGCTGAAGGTCTCCTTTCACAGACTGTCTTATTTGTCCTGCCACATGAACAGTCAACATCTAGTTATTGGTGGGAAAATAGCAATTATGTAACACTGGGCAAGCTCCTCCTCCTCCTCCCTTACAAGTATTGTAATTGTACTGAGGCCAGGTCTACACTACCGCTTACGTCAGTATAACATACGTCGCTTAGGGGTGTGAATAAGCCACTCCTCAACTGATGTAAGTTACACCAACCTAAATGCTGGTGTGAGCGGCACTATGTTGGCAGGAGAGCTTTTCCGACCTCTCGCGGAGGTGCATTTATTACGCTGATGGAAAAGCTCTCTTCAGCAGATGGGCTACAGCCAATGCAGCTGTGCCAACGTAGAGCTTCTAGTGTAGACTAGCCTTGAGTTTACATGAGGTAAGGACTAACATCACTGGCTTGAAAACATCACACAGACAATTGGTTCTGCACAAACTTTCCTCATGCAGCACCTGCCAACATACCTCAGTCTCAACCTGCAAGACCCTCTGCTATTCTAACTGTGGGCCTCCATTGAGTTGAGGATGCCTAATTGTGCCAAAATGAGTGGCAAGTTGTGCCAGGTGGATAACTATCCAATGGGAACAAAGATCTATCCAGTCAATTTGACTAGTGAACTAAAGGACTTTACCTCGGGTTTTTATTGGGGAAGAGACTAGTACCCCAATGCATTATACCAAACCATCTATCAGCAGATCAAGAGGCTCAATTGGCTGAACTTTCGTCACCCTATAGTTCTGCACTGTTCCTTGTGCTGTATAACCAGACGTTCTTAAATATGCTTTCACTTTTAATTGATATCCTGTCTCTCTTGGACAGAATTGCTTACTGTAACTCTGCAGTCTGACAGACAAGAATCAGAGGCATCCATTAGACACTGCTAGAGCACACAGAGATGCCCCACGTACCCAATCAATATAAAATAATTTCAAAATATTACTGATAATTAATTTCTAAGGTTAAATTTAGCTAGGTCTGTTTTCTGGTTAGAATGTTTTAGTAGTTTCTTTAATCTCTCTTCAGTATTGCTTTGTCCTCTGCCTCATGACAATGTACCTTTGGTAAATAACTGGAATTGAGGGACCCAATCCTACTTATTTTATACTTGTGTCACTGAGGAATTTACAGGGCTAGCTGGTTGGCTGGCTGGCCCTGTCAGAGGTTGCGTTCTTTGTTTTACAGGTGATTTATAAAGAGAAAACATTGGGCTTGTGCTCTCTTTAGACCTTTTAAATTTTATAAATAAAGCCTGAAAGGGTGTGTATATGTGAAGGGTTTTGTTTGTTTTCTTTCCTGCTGTTTTACATTAGAAATTCAGTGTTTGTCTAGCCTGGGAGACTATGGTGATTGGAACCCTAGTGAAATTATGACATCAAAAGAGCCAAGAGAATGAATGCTGAGCAACTGAGAGAACACACCTGTAAGTCAAACTAATTAAAACTCTTTGGTACTTTCCTTTAAGTTCAATGCTTATTGAGCACAGGGCCACCGGGGGGGGGGGGAGTGGGACAATTTGCCCCAGGCCCTGGGCCCCACAGGTGCCCCCGCAAGCCCTGGACCGGTGGTGGCCCAGGTCTTCGGTAGCATTTCGGCGGCGGGGGTCCCTTCAGTGCTGTCAAAGACATGGAGTGACTGAAGGGCCCCCTGCCACCGAAGACCCGGACCACCACCAGGTGAGGACAATTCCCGCAGCTCCCCCGCTTTTCCCCAGGCCCCGTGAATCCTACTGGGCAGACCCAATTGAGCATTTTTGAGAAAGGACGTCTCCGCTGAAGATTCAGCAGCCCCATTCTTTCAGTGAATTCATGGGTGCTCACAATACTCATTGCTGAGCTACCTTGGAAGTCCTTCAATGAAACCTGGGAAGACCAGAATATAAAATACCTGACATGTCTAAGGTGAAGTAAAACCAATTTTTTAAAAATAATCTTTTCTTTATTCCTCATAAAGAAACAAAAATGGGCACAAACCCAATTTTAAAAAATCCTTTGAAGGTCACTTCCAATAGACATCAGAGAGGGTAATGCATGGCAACTGTTCATCTTCCGCCAGTGCCCAGCATGTCACAACTCTTGTTTTACGTGCTTTTGGGCATAAAGGAGCCCAATCCTGCAGACACTTACCCATATGAGTAACTTTATGTATTCAACTAATCTCACTGAATTCAAGTGTTTGCAAGTGGGGGCATTTTATGAAGTATTTACATACATTAGGGTATTATTTACATGCCTTTTTAAAAAACAATACCTATGATCCCTTGTGTCATTTGTGTGCGAATGCAATTCAAGGTGTTGGTGGTGATTTTTAAAAGCCCCGTGAGGCTTCGGACTTAGTTATCTGAGCAGGGCTGTCGCTAGGAGGGTGCAGGGCCTGGGACAAATAAACCTGTATGGGCCTCCCTTAACATTTTTTATACAGGTGAAATCTAGTTGTAGTGAACTTCGTGGACAGCTGCAGGCTAAATATTGATAGCGCCCAGCTGTATAATTATAATGTAGTTATATTATATTGAAGTTCTTATGTATAATTACATAATTCTCTGAGTGACAATGTAAAGTAGAAAATAGGACATAATAAGAAGATATTACTTTACACTGCGGTAACACAACAAACAAATGTGAAAGTGGCAAGGGCTGTTTGCCATTCATCTTGGAACCTCTGCAAAGAAGAAAAAAATAAGCAAAAGGGTTTTTGGACTAGGGAGGCACCAGCTGACTCAGTCTGGGTAGTTATCTGTCAGTTTTTAGACATCTAAGTTTGGGTCAAAATTATTGAGTTCAGTAAAATGAAGCAATGGAAAACAGAGCGTTCAAAGGAGGAAAGCCGAGAAAATGAGATATTATTTGTCAAACAGGTTTGAGTTCCCCACGTGCTTGTAAAAAGAAGCTATTTTTGTTGGACTTGCTTTTAGTTCCACCCCACCTCCGAGGGTCTGATGATTGGTGAAGCAACGGGAAGAACTGCAGGGTTCTCACACAGCAGGCTAGTGTAACAAAATGTACAAGTATCTGGCTACTCTTCCCCTCGCTCCTCCACAAAACGAACAAAACAAAGCACCACGTTTATTTGTTGTTCCTTTGCCAGACTCTGACATGCAAATACAGCCACTTTGGGCGAACAAGGCCTTGGCAGCAAAGAAGCTGTTGCTTCCTTTCCACTCTGTAGCAGATAGGGTGACCAGATGTTCCGATTTTATAGGGACAGTCCCGATTTTTGGGTGTTTGTGTTATATAGGCTACTATTACCCCCTCATCCCCATCCCGATTTATCACACTTGCTCTCTGGTCACCCTAGTAGAAGAAATTGTGTGTGTTTGTGCACATGTGTGTGCATATACATCGGCAGGAAAAGATGATGTAGTATGGATCCATTTTTGCCTTAGCCAATTAACGTTCCTTTGGAGGCAGGTTTTTAATTAAACTGAGTGATTGTCCAGAGATTGCAAGTCTGGGAGGTTGCCATCATCTCCTTAAAAACACACACACACACCTCCCAGATAAAGTCCACTTAAGAGACTTTCTGGGATTCATTCCCTTCTTTCAGCTTCATCTTGGCTTAAGAGCCTTTTTCTTATCTGTCTGACATGCCCACACAATCCTTAATTGACTTGCCTGGGGTCTTAGATTTTATTTATTTGGAGTTAGGGGAAGAGTCTGATCTTTTTGCCTGCAATGAAAAGAATCCCATAGTAATGCCATCCATTAGAAAGAGTGACTACCTAGGAGATACTGTGGAAACAATTTTCCTTGCAGAGAGGGTGGGAGTTGGGAATATAGCAGTGCTGAATTTTGGACTATTTTGAGGGGGTTTTTTAAATGAAAAAAAATCTGCATCATTCAACTGCTTGAACAATGGTTGGATTTCACAGGTGCTGGAAAGTGCAAATTCTCATTCGTCCTCGAATCCCAACTAGTTTGAGCACTGCCGAAGAGGGTTTGTTATAACTAGGGTAGTTATAATGGAGTTTCCAATAACCAACAGCACACGTGAGTTTGAGATGGAACAGAATTTGGTTTTATGTAGCAGTTTATATAATGTGGGTGAATCAGCATTTTATAAAGCAATGGCTTAAATAGAGGCAATGCAGGCATTTAAGGCCAATAAAGCTGCACTTATGAACTCAAAAGCTCTTCCCATAGAGCCATTGGTATTAGCTGTTCTAGTTGGAAGAGGGATGCAAGTAGGAATGATAAGTAGGGGAAGGATCTTAATCTTCCATCAGAGATGTGCCATAGGGACCTTGGCTTACCTGTAATGCCTTCCAATAGCACCATACTTATTACATGAATGAATAGGCATCTCCAAACAGCTTCTCTAGCAGAGCAGTTCTATCTAACACTTTGCCAGCAATCTAGTTTCAACTGCTGCATGAAGACATAGGTCTATCAATGAAGATCTGAGAGAGAGGTCAGCAAGCTAGGGGGCGGCCACGACAGACTGTGCATTAAATGAGTAATAAATTATCAAGGGAGTGTGCATTCCTCAATCTGTTGTCCATTGGACAGTATTTTGAAGGGGCTGCTGGGAGAAAAGGAAGGACTCCCATGCTTCATTGCGAGAGGTGGTGGCAGAAGCACGAGGCGTCTGTAAGCATTCTGAAATTTGTGGATCTCAAGGGAGTGTGCATTCCTCAATCTGTTGTCCATCGGACAGTATTTTGAAGGGGCTGCTGGGAGAAAAGGAAGGACTCCCATGCTTCAATGCGAGAGGTGGTGGCAGAAGCACGAGGCGTCTGTAAGCATTCTGAAATTTGTGGATCTCACTGTATTCATGGGCATGATGGGTCACTCAAACACTGCAGCCCTGAAGAAATGAAACTGCAGAAAACTGAACAGGAAACTGGAAGGTTCAGGAGCTTACACTGTTATTTCCAATGCAGAGGTTGAGATGGCCCTTAATTAGCAGATTAAATTGAAGAGGAAGGTACACTGTTAGTCGATCTGTTGTATTAAAATTAATTTCCATAATTAGATAACAGAAAAAGAGAATAAAAGGGATTGGTCTAAATTTCCTCTCCTTTTAATTACATTAAGGATTAAGAGACTCCCTAAACCATTTCCATATTAGAATCATAGCCTTTAAGGTCAGAAGGGACCATTATGCTTGTCTAGTCTGACCTCCTGCACAACACAGGCCACAGAATCTCACTCACCCACTCCCGCAACAAACCCCTAACCTATATCTGAGCCACTGAAGTTCTCAAATCATGGTTTAAAGACTTCAAGGTGCAGAGAATCCTCCAGCAAGTGACCCATGCCCCACGCTGCAGAGGAAGGCGAAACCCCCCCAGCGCCTCACCCAATGTGCCCTGGAGGAAAATTCCTTCCCAACTCCAAATATGGCAATCAGCTAAATCCTGAGCATGTGGGCAAGACTCAACAGCTAGACATCCAGGAAAGAATTCTCTATAACAACTCAGATCCCACCCCATCTAACATCCCATCACAGGCCTTTGGGTATATTTACCGCTAATAGTCAAAAGATTTCATCACATCATTCTTCCATAAACTTATCAAGCTTAGTCTTGAAGCCAGATACTTCCACTACTCCCCTTGGAAGGCTGTTCCAAAACTTCACTCCTTCGATGGTTAGAAGCCTTCGTCTAATTTCAGGTCTAAACTTCCTGATGGCCAGCTTATATCCATTTGTTCTTTTTTCCCAGTAAGGTATCCGTTCTATCCTGTATTCTGATGTTACAGGATAAAGTTTCTGCCTCTCCACTTTCCTATCTTCTCATCAGTACGCCAGAATGAAATGCTTACCAAGAAGTAACTCCTGAAGCCTGCAAGCACTAACAATCTTTCTGAATGTTCTGTACTCATAGTCAGATCAGGATACACTGTATAGTAGGTTCCCAAGTAAGTGCTCTTGTAGTGGGTGTTATAAAATGGGCATCATAAAGCTTCCCTTAGTCACAGGATATTTTGTACATACATTAATTAAGGTAGCCAAAGTGCTTTAAGATGCTCACATGAAAGTGTTTTAAGTGCAAAGCATTATTACTACTAATCGTAACATCAATGAATGGGAATAAATCAATATATACAGTTAATTATATATTAATATATTATAATTTATTCCCTCTAATACTAATGAAGGCCTGGCCTGTCACCTAAGCAGCTGTCTTGGGGGATTCTCTGCATGGTATTCCCACTTAACTACACTAGATGCAGACACATATCCACTATTAGGCCTTTTATAATGTTTGCATGGACAAAAATAGTAAAAGAGGCAAAGACAGGGGGAGGGGAGAATGTGGGGGAGAGAAGAATAAACCCCCCAATAAAGAAATGCAGCCTGTGTGTGTGTGTGTGTGTGTGTGCACGCGCGCTTTCTAAATCTCTTAATACTGATTCAAAGAGACAACGAAATCAAGCTAAAGAGATTATCTGAGTTTGCAATTGTATATTGGTTTGGTTATTCTACATGCTGCTTCTGCTGTCCATTTCTATTCCAGAGACGGAGCCAAGAAGCTCCGCTTTGTTTGCTACAACTCCGGGAAGAGAAGTGACTTTTATCAACACTGTAATGCAAAGAAGTCCAAGATCTCTCCAATTTAAGTCCAGAGCTACATCTCCCCTCGTGGAAGTATGCATCTTTTAAAACAGTTCCCAATGTTCGGTATAACAGGCATTGCAATGTATTCCACAGTGACCCATTTGGGACTATATTCCTTGGATTACCAAAAAGACTGGTTCTTTGCTGCTGCCTGCTCACATGTACAGCTCAGTTTTCCACTGATCATTCATTCCTATGAACAGTCAGAACACTATCAAATATGACAGACAGCACAACTCGAGCAATGGATTCATGGGTACATCTGGCATGTTGTTTGACATAAATGAGTTAAACAAAACATCAGCATTCTGCAAGTCCAACCTTTCTTAGAGCTTGTCTGTGGTGAGATAGCGCTCAGCAAGCTGTGGTGTAAATCTACAATGCTCTAAGGTGCTGTGCACTAACTGGCCATGTGGACCCTGCTACTGCGCACTAAAAGTTCCCGAGAGCCCTTTGACCTATTGCTCTGAGCAGCACTCTGCAGATGTACACTTCAGCTTGCTGGGCACTCTCTCACCACACACACATTCCATCAATGTGGCATGTGGTCATCTCAGCCTGAAAGACAAACTATATCCTTAACAAAGAGCACCATAAGATTCAGATAGTTCAGTGTCGCTGAGTGATTGTGAGGCATGGCTAGAAAGGGTTAAACATCCTGCAAAATAAATAACCCTAAAAAGACACCTGGGGAAATAATGTTTGTGTTTTTGTGTATTTACATAAGTATGAGTAGGGTAGACAATGTAATCAACATTCCCTGTTTATGCTGTATTCTGATAATTCAGAGGTCAAAAGAACATCCTATCCAGTGGCGGCTCTAGCTTTTTTGCCGCCCCAAGCACAGCAGGCAGGTTGCCTTTGGCAGCATGCCCACAGGAGGTCCCTGGTCCCACGGCTGCCGCCAAATCCCCCGGACCAGTGGACTTCCCGCAGTCATGCCACTGAAGGTGGCCTGACTGCCGCCCTCGCAGGGACTGGCAGGGTGCCCCCTGCGGCTTGCCGCCCTAGGCACGTGCTTGCAGTGCTGGTGCCTGGAGCCGCCGCTGATCCTATCATTTAAATGAATTGTAAACACAGGACATCTTGGTATTCATCTCTCTTTGAAATGTACTGTGAATGGTAGAGGAACAAGCAAATGGACTTATATTTTTCATAAAGCTAAGTACAGATGATGGACCTCCTTCAAAGTCATCCTAATTATCTTTTGTTCCTTGAGGAAAGCCCAAGTCAAAGATGACACGAAATTGTATAAGAGATCATTGGATCCTGATTCTGTTATCTCAGGTCTGCTTAGACTTCATCAGGGGAAGTTTGAGTCACAAGACTGAGGTTCCAGTTATGCTGGTACGCCCTGAATATGAGATTTGGACATTGACTATGACCTATGAACTCTTTGCAACTACATAGCTCACCATCTCTGCTATGAATCTGAAACTCAATTAATTGAGCTCATGTCTGTATGGATAATGATCTTTTAACCATACTCTCTCTAGTAAAATAAATTTTAGTATAGTTAATAAGAACTGGCTGTAGCGTATATTTGGGTAAGATCTGAAACATTCATTAACCTGGGAGGTAATGTGTTCGATCCTTTGGGATTGGTAGAACCTGTTCTTTTATGTGATAAAATAAGATTTATGGAAATTTTCATCATATTTGACGTGGGTACCTGGTTGGAGGCCTTAGGCTGGATCACTTTAAGGGAACTGTGTTTTTTGGACTTCTGAGTAACCAGTAACGTAATAAAGAAGCTGTTTTATGATGGCTTGGAGAATTTAAGTATTGGAATATGCACCAGCTTTATGGGGATAGTCTGCCCCATTCTTTCACCCTAATTGACTGACCACAGCTGGCTCCCCATTGGGACCCTGGTCACAGTGATACAGGCATCACACTAAACCCTCTCTTGGTCTTAATACTTAAGCCTGGAGAGATGGGACATCCCAAAGTGATGTCGCAATCCAAATGCCTCCTTGGTCCACCCCAATCCAAGTACAGACCTAGATATAGCACAGAGAATGCCCTGATGATGTTAAATGACAATCTCCTAGCTATAGATGAAGATCAGATGCCCATGCCTTCATTTACCACTGATCATGAGGTGTTGGTGACGCTTCTGGAGGGCTGTAGTGGGACATGAGAGGGCCATTCCTGGGTGGCTCTGTTCCTTCTTTGCTGAGCCTTCCCAGAGGTTGGTTTTGGATGGTGCTATAAGGAGGGCTAATGAAGAGGTATGGCATGCAGTACATTAATGACGTAGCTTTCTCTCTCATCTAATCCAGCCAGTGTAGTTGAATGCTTTATCCAGTGGCTGGGTGAAACTGGGGCATGAATGAGAACTAGCTGGCTGAAGCTTAATCCTGGGTAAGACTGAGGTAAATATTGGTAGTTTGGGGAAAGCAAATGGAGGATATAGCAAAAATACCACCTCCTCCTCTTCCTGAGGGTGTGTGCCCATTATTGCTTACTAGAGTTTTCAATCTGGCATCCTCAGATGCTATTGGATAATAGGTAACAGTGACCAGGGAGGCTTTTTTCCCCCATCTTTGTCTTGTCTGGAGAGTGTGACCTCCTTCTTTGGATGCAGATCCTCACTACCATAAAATCCATCCATGCCTTTGTTGTTTTTATAATGAAACTGCTGATGCAGATTGCAGCGCCTCACCACACTGTACATTTCACTAGCAGCACATAACACTAGTGCAGCATAATCAGCACTGGCTGCCTATTGGTTTTCAAGTGGAATTTAAGGCACTGGTTTTGTCCTAAAAAACCCCCAAAGGTTTGCACAGGCATTCAAGCTAATGCTCCCTCAGCATAACAGAAAGACGGCTGCTGGTAGGTCAGCTTCCATGACTGGTCCTCAACTTTGGAGTTTACTCCTCACCTGCATCTGAAATAATCCAGATTTTTGCCTACAGGATATGCCTTGAGGCATGCCTATTTACTCAGGCTGTTGTGGAGGAAGAAGCCCAAGGACTGGTGATTGTGGGCATGGCTGTAGTAGTGCTCAGATCTGATTTCATCACTGATTTTTTGTTTTTGTTTGGGACACATCTTTTTTGCTGCTTTATTTTTAATTTACGGCAAAAGGATACAGAGGTTGGGAATGGATCTTTTCTATATATAACACAACATCTTATAATGATGATACCCATGGATCCTTCTGAACAGAACAATGTTTCAGTGCATCTTTGTCACAAAGAAAGTAAATTAATGAATGGACCTTCACTGCAGCATCTTTTCCTTCGAGCTGAACTTTATAAAAATGGTGCAACTCCTCTGCCTAACATTTCACTTTAAAAATATAAACTTTAAACTATAACATACCGTAATATTTTGTTTTGACACACAGCATAATTCTTTCTGCATCATTGTTGTTCTTCTTTGTATCTGCAACACCAAATATCTTTACCAGAGCCTTCCTTTTTCTCTTCCACTTTCAGGAGACCCTACCGTATTTGCTTTTCTTTTGTCAGGAAATTTCCAGTTTTACATCTGCTAAGGTTAATAAATCTCACTGTGTCTGTTCCGCTATTTTTCTCTCTCTCTCTCCCCTCTCATGCATGTTTTGAGAGCAGTGTCATTATTATTTATGACATTACTAACACTCTTGCCTGTTGACACATTTTATGACTTGTGGCCACATTCCAAAGCCCAATGTTAAGGGTTTAATGGCTGAGGCTGAAAACATTTGAGATGTGACAAACACCTCGGCCTAAAATTTTAACCATTTTCTGCTTTATGTGCGAGGGCTTGCGCCCCAGGGTTTGCCAGGTTACAGTTCACTGGTAAGTTCTAGGATCTTCAGCAACTCTTTGCCCGAGGGAGGCCTCACCAAAATGCTTAGCAGGGCACTCCATGGCCCAAAGACTTGGTGCACTCTAAACAACAACCACCTGGATTTCAGCCAATTCTCCCTTATGTTGGCTAGCTCCTTCAACACCAAAAGATTTAAAATACCTGACACATATCACCAGGAAAAACAAAGAGTTGGCAGATAAATCTATTAAGGTGGAAAGAGAGTAGCTGATTGAAGGGTTGCGAACCTGCTGTTCTCATTCCCTGTGCCTCCTGTCCTTACTGAAGTGAATTTGCTAATCTGCTTGCAACCAGTCTTCCTTAGATGATATAAACAACCCATAAACCATTGTGTCCATTCCCTTTGGTACTCTTATGAAGTGCTGTGGGGGGGGGGCAAGGGGGGGATTGGTGCCTCCTTTGAAGTGCCACAGGAACTGGCACAAAGGATTCTGTGGTGAATCTGCATTTGTGTGTTAGTTACTTGCATTTCCAAAACTGGTTACCAAGATTTAAAGCAAGAAAAAACCAAACCAAAACAAAAAAACACAAACCACCACCTGTTGGGGAAATAAAAAATACGAAGAACAGCTTAAATGGGGAACACAAGGAAACTGCAGAAAAGGTCCCTAATTTCACACTTTCAGTGCCACATGGCCATTTAAATGTATGGTCTGGAGCTAACGTCAGCATCAGTGTTTTCAACCACTGTTTTTTTAAAATCTGGCACTGAGTATCTGCAGGCTTCCGTGTCACATCCATCTATAGGCAGGACCCCCAACAATCATCCCCAGAAAAATTTAAAGGGACTGCTCAAATTATATTAAGGAGCCTATGGCTGCGAGGAACCAAGGCAACCCCCAGAACATGTAAATTTGCCTGAAAATAAATACTTATGCCCCCTTCCAAAAGGCTGGCCCTGATTACATAGAGGTAAGGCATGAAAAGGATTACATCCTCTGACTAAAAAAAGCTTTGTAGGAAGGCTCATCCAAGGTCACTCAGACACAATCTCTTCTAGGAGAAGACCTAGCTGAGGGTGAACAGAAACAGCAGATAGAACTGATTAATCAATACAAAAAATCCCTCAAAACAAAACTTGCATTAAAAATGCATGCAAAACAGATGTAGCCCTGGAGCACTGGCAATCTGCTGATCATGTGCTTCAAACAATAAAAGAAAGACCAGCCTCATTGAGAAGCTTGATTTAGCCTTATTAAAAGAAGACAAACACGTAGAAACAGGCCCGGCTTGGAGAAGACATTTCTGAAAATAAATGCCTGCGGCTCCATTTAAAAAAAAAAAGTTTTAAAGATAATTTTTTTTATTTTTTTTTAAACTCTCTCACACAAAGAATTTTTTTTGCCCGAAGACACAAAAACATACCTACGGACAACCTTCAGCCTGTCTGATCCATCGTGAATTCATGTCTGAAAAGATCCTTTTCAAGATATCCCATGCAGCTGAGAATTCAGCAGGCCACTTGTTTCAAGAATAAAAGCAATAAAAAATGAATGTGGCCCATTGCAATCACAATGCAAGTCTAAACACAATCAAAAGGGCATTTTTATAGCATCACAGAAGCAGGAAGGTCTGTTTTAGTTTAATCCTGTTAGCAACTCAGGCCCCAGATTAGGAGTTAATGCAATTCGTGGCTATCATAAAAACCATCATCATCTCCTTGGGCTCCCCTGTATGTTGGTAGCCACCTTTTGTCTTATACTTACACCGTAAGCTCTTCTGGGCTCTTCTATTGTGTTTGTACAGCAGTAGCCCAATGGGGTCCTGGTCCATGACTAGGGTTCCTACGCGCTATGATAATATAAATAATAAATAAGGAAAATATCCTTATTCAGCAAAGCACTTAAGCAAATGTTGCTAAATAGGAATGGACTTAAGCACATGCTCAAATGACCCCCTGACTCAGGGCCTCAGTTGGTATGAAAACTAACTATGGCAAACATAAAATCAAAAAGATTCAAGTCCTGGGCCAGTTTATATCCTCTGCACTTGCTATGTGGGAGACCCACACTCACCTTTCAGGCCTGATTCCTTGGTCTCCCTGCTGAAGAGGGGCCAGGAATCAGAATGGTAGTCAGGCTGTGCTCATGTCCCTCAGGAAGAAGGGAAGACAGCTTGAATTGCTCAATAGCTAATTGCTAGTATCATTCTGATATGGAGCCTTAACAGAGAAGGAATCTCAGGGCTCCCAACAGGAATACAGAGGACTCTCCTCCCTCTCCCAGGCTTCAGGAAAAACAAAAACAAAAGATTCAGGCCTCCAAACATGTCAGACATGATCCATCCAACACAACTCCTTGTTACAAGGGGTACCTGACAAGGGATTTGCTCAGAGATCTTATGAAGAACAACAAAGTGAAAACATAATAAGGAAGACTGGATGTGATGGCACACTACAGACACCTCGACAGGACTGGCTCTAAGCACCAGCAAACCAAGCACGTGCTTGGGGCAGCACAATTCCAGGGGTGGCACTCCAGCCACCTTCCTCCCGCTCCCCCTTCGGCAGTTGCTTGGGGCGGCAAAAAACCTAGAGCCGGCCCTGCGCCTCAAGAATGCAGCATGTCACACACGTTCACATGCCTGCCTCCACCACCACAGACAATCCCACTCCCTCTGCCCCCTCTGAGGCCAGACACTGCCACAGACACTCTAATCGCCACCACTTCGATGCAGAGGAACCATCTCTGCCAACAAACTGACAGAGAATTTCAGTCTTAATAATCATCCTGCACTTCAGCTTGATCCATAGTCCCAGAAGGAAGATTAATCCACTAAGCCGCTCAGCTCCCAGAAATGATACTCAGAGGCAAACGCCCAGCCTCAGTCATTCTTTCTCAAACAATATTTGCAAAAATGCCTGTATCTGGCTCACTCTGACAAGCTGATTTTAAACCTCGGATGGAGCATGAGCTTTGCTGGCTCCCTGGATAACTGCTGCCAGCCTCACTGCTTTCAAATGTTATCTGGGGGGGCTGGATCTGGCCCCCACGCCATAGTTTGCCCACCACGATTTAGGCTGTAAACTCTTTGGGGCAAGGACCATCTTCTTGTTACATATCTATACAATGCCTACCACAATGGGACCCTTCGCCACTATACAGAATGCCAATCATATTTTGTCATTGCTGAGGAAGAGTGCCTTTCTGTGTGTTTTTCCTCCTGACGTCAGAAGGGAGGTGGTACAAAGATACAGAATATGAACAGCTTGTAATAAGTTGTGACTGTTCCACATTAGGGTAGGCAGGTTAACTAGAGCAGCAATATAAAGAGGTGGTGGCGGGAAACAGGGAGAAGGTGGGAGGAAAAAGGCATAGCTTTTCTAGCTCAGCTATAGCATGCTGGTCAGGAAGCGAGAAGTAACAAGTAAACTGAAGGGCTATATCGCTTACGTCACACTGTCTAGGCTTAAAACTTCCTATTGCTTAGTAAACCCTCCTCTAGATTTGGCCATGAATGCACAAGATGTCAGGAAAAAGCAAACACTGTACTTAGCTAGGCATGTAGGGGAAAGGGGATGTGGCGGCGCAACGGGTCCAAAGCTGGTTTAGGTCTCCAATGAAATTCATTTGGTTTTCCCAGCCTTGGACCAAATTCAGCACTGGCCTAAGTCATACCAGAATTAACAAATCAAATCCACCACTGGAGGTCAATAATGCACAGGCAGAAGCTAAAATCTCCCCAAGGTTTTCTACTGCAAAACATCCACTTATTTAGCTGGGGAGTTGGAGGCAGACATGAGCCCCTGATGGGACGCAGGGGAAGTTCCAGGGACTGCATGCATATCACTGGAGCAAACTGAAAATGAAATGAAAGAAGGTGGGAGAAAGAAGAGATGTTAAGGGGTGGAAGCAGAATTTGCTGTTGGTTTTTAATTATTTGGAGCTAAGTTAGGTAAGAAAAATGCTCAGAGGTAATTCATCAAAATATTTCTGTAAAATAAACAGATGCAACAGAAGCTTGTGTAAAGCTCCTCCTCTGTTCTCCTTACTCCCCTTTCTCTGCAGGGCAGAAGGATTTAAAAATGGCTAAGGATGGAATACTATGTAAAGCCCCAAAAGTGTATAACTCAAGCAGGTCACAGGGGGGAGAACTGTGAGCTCACCACTTACTCTAATTCATTTCTCTATAAATCACTCCAAATAGCCTTCATTATTTCAGCACCTTCCTAATATTGCTGGAAGGCAGCTTTTGCGAACTCACACCCACATTTTGTTGTCTGATCATGCATCCATCTCACAGAGAACCAGCTAACCTCCAACACATCCTCCCACTCAAACATGGCTTTAAAAAAAAATTAAAGTGTTGCACTATAACCCATCCATTCACCCTTAAAAAATCTCAGCAAGTACCACAAAATTATCAGTAATAACTGTAAGTCTGGAACAACAGAGTGAAACTGAAGATTTTAAAAAAAACCTAAACTCTCCCATGTTTAAATCTAACATCACTGGAGTGCTCCTTTTCTCCCTCACATGCCTTCCCTCTTTTTCTAAAGGCTTTCTTGGTATAGTTTTGTCACAGGACTAATTGTGTGTAACCAAAGTGCACTAACTGAAATGCAACCTGGTTATTCCCTTCCAGGTGATTTCTTCTTAATATCATCAGTTCTGCATCAGGGTTTTGGTACTTAGATGTACCCATTGGAGGCATGGCAGTGGGAAGATTAGCTGAAACAGATGATGAAAAGTGGAGGGAGTAGCAGAGACAGAAGGCTTCCTCTCTTTAGACAAGGCAATTGTATATTCCACAAGACTCTCCAAAGCTGGGCCGGCATAGACTAGCTGGCACTTGGTGCCCCGAAGGAACAGGCTGGCATTTTGGCATGAGGGTTTGAAAGATAAACTGGATCTGGATCTAATGCTTGCTCTCCAGCTGACACCTGACTTTGGACAGAGCTCAACAGGAAAAAAGACATCTGCAAAAAGCCTGTGACTCTCTATCTAGGGAACAATGAGAAACTAATACAGCAGCCTAAATGAGACATGACTCAATTAATGAGAGCTGATGGGGCTAATGACTAAACAGATGGTATTTCTAGAAAAGAAGGAGGAGGGGGAATATAGCTGTGGTAATCAACCTGCTGCAGCTTACATGACAACTGTGAGGCTGTCCCTTGCAACCCCTCCATGGCACTGGTACAAGAGAATTTTAGTGGCTTCAATTATTATAGAGATTGAATTAAAAAAAAAGTTAGATTATAAACTCAGAGCTAAGGGCCCCATCCTCTGTCCATGTAGACAGGAAAACTGTTTATTACAAAAATTCTCATTAATGTAACCACCATGCAGTTAACACAGTGGGAGTCCCATTGTACGCAAAGCTTCCAGGGTCGAAACCATTTATCGTATCTTCCTAGAATTTCGCCAGGACACTCTTGCAAAAAAGTGCCACAGACACATTAATGACCACAAGTAGTCAGTAACTCTATCTCAAGCCTTGATCTGAAAAAATGACACCTCGAATAGCTCAGTACCACGCTGCACTGTGCTAATGCATTGATTTAATACTTACTCAGAAAGACTGCCCTCTACAGAATCACCACCACATTCTTGGAGCAGTCTGGTTTCTTGGCAGATCTGACATGGGTTGACTTTGCTTACAATTGTAAAATCTGATGAGATTACAAGCCAAAATGGCATGGCCCACTGGACTGTCAAGGCAAGTCAATATTAGGAAGACAGAAGAGCTCTTTTCTTTACATGATAGGTCACCTATATTCAATTACATTTGTAACATTTTATAAATGGACCCAGCAAATATGATTGGCAAACATTCTAGAAATCTAAATAAAACAAAATACTGCTAGGTCTTCTTAGGCAGTCTCTCTTTACTATTACCAGCACATTCATCCATAATTATTCCTCGATTAAGCCGGTGTGATCAATACATAAAGTGTTGCTAAAGTTTCCTGTGGATTAAGTACGCCTTTGCAGCATGTCTGTTCTGATAACAGGTTTTATAATGAACCCCACTGCGATGTTTGTCAGCAGGAGGAGGGCGGTTTCCATCTTGCTCACTGATGCATTATGATTGACGACATTGTCTGCTCTAGGGTGAACTTTTGATTTTCTCCCATATCTACTGAAGTAATACACAGCTGTCTCCCCCTCCCAATTAGCCTACTGCAGCAAGCCAAAGAGAAGTATTTGCATCTTTCCTGGATGCTGCTGCTGGGAAATACGCTAAAAAGAAAACAATAGAAAAATAAATAGAGCTGTTGATTAATTGCAGTTAACTCATGCGATTAACTCAAGAATATGAATCACAATTAATCACACTGTTAAACAACAGAATACCAATTTAAATTTATTAAATATTTTTGGATGTTTTCCTACATTTTCAAATACATTGATTTCTATTACAACACAGAATACAAAGTGTACAGTACTTTGTATTATTTATTACAAATATTTGCACTGTAAAAATGATAAACAAAAGAAACAGTATTTTTGAATTCACCTCAAACAAGTGTAACTTACACATGTAGTTTTTTTTTGTTACATAACTGCATTCAAAAACAAACCAGTGTAAAACTTTAGAGCCTACAAGTCCACTCAGTCCTACTTCTTGTTCAGCCAATTGCTAAGACAAACAAGTTTGTTTACATTTACGGGAGATACTGCTGCCTGCTTCTTATTTACAGTGTCAGCTGAAATTGAGAACAGGCGTTTGCATGGCACTTTTGTAACTGGTGTTGCAAGGTATTTACGTGCCAGATATACTAAACATTCGTAAGCCCCTTAATGCTTCAGCCAACATTCCAGAGGACATGCTTCCATGCTGATGATGCTCGTTAATAAAAATAAATGCATTAATTAAATTTGTGACTAAACTCCTTGGGAGAGAACTGTATGTCTCCTGTTCTGTTTTACCTGCATTCTGTCATATATTTCCTGTTATAGCAGTCTCGGATGATGATCCAGAACATTTGTTTTAAGAACACTTTCACAGCAGATTTGACAAAACGCAAAGAAGGTACCAATGTGAGATTTCTAAAAATAGCTACAGTACTCAATCCAAGGTTTAAGAATCTGAAGTGCTGTCCAAAATCAGAGGGACAAGGTGTGGAGATGCTTTCAGATGTCTTAAAAGAGCACCACTCATATGCAGAAACTAGAGAACTCACACTACCAAAAAAGAAAATCAACTTTCTGCTGGTGGCATCTAACTGAGACGGTGACAATGAACATGCGTTGGTCCGCTCTGCTTTGGACCGAGTAGAACCCATCATCAGCATGGACACATGTTCTCAGGAACGGTGGTTGAAGCATGAAGGAACATATGAATCTTTAGTGCATCTGGCACGTAAATATCTTGCGATGCCGACTATAACAGTGCCATGCGAACGCCTGTTCTTACTTTCAGGTGACACTGTAAATGAGAAGCCGGCAGCATTATCTCCTGCAAATATAAACAAACTTGTTTGTCTGAGCGATTGGCTGAAGTAGGACAGCATAGACTTTCAGGCTTTAATGTTTTACATTGTTTTATTTTTGAATGCAGTTATTTTTGGTACATAATTCTACATTTGTAAGTTCAACATTCACAATAAAGAGATTGCACTACAGTATTTATATTAGGTTAATTGAAAAATACTATTATTTCCTGTGTTTCTTACAATGCAAATATTTGTAATAAAAACAAAGTGAGTACAGTACACTTTGTATTGTTTTGTAATTGAAATCAATATATTTGACAATGTAGAAAACATCCACAAATATTTAAATAAATGGTATTCCATTATTAACAGTGCAATTTATCGTGATTAATCTTTTTATAGCTTGACAGCCCTAAAAATAAACAAATGAAATAAAATTCTCTTCTCCCTCCTCACACTAGTTAAAAAAAATGGAACATGCCTTCCAAGATCTGTAATTCATTAGAACTCCCTCTCTTATTTTCTGGCACCCCTGGCTTTGGTGCCCAGGGTGTCATTTGTCACATATGGCTGGGCTCTAACAGAAGGCATATTTTTGTTTTTCACTAAGCACCCCTTAACAGCATTTCACACAGAGCGAATGCCAACAACCCCTCCACCCCCCAACACACACATACTCCTGCTGTTGCATTACAGTATCTCTTGGAAAACACCTTTGAACTGTTTGCCTTTTACATTCAAAACAAGAAGCGCAACTGGTTTCTTTCTGTGTAAATGGGGCCTTTCAGGACCAACATGTTGATGAGATTTATGGCTCCTCTGTACAATAACATTTACTAAAGGGATATTTGAACTGCTGCCATCCATCTTAATTTTAAAATGGAATCACTTTTATATGCCTCATGGTTAGAGACAGCCTGCGACATGAATCTACTTTGAGTGCAAATAATCGCGGCATCTGCCAGTAACATACTTGACACAGTTGTGAGTAATTTTACTCTTAAAAAGGGATGTGTGAGGAGCTCAAATGGTCTTTGGGATTGTTGTTTGTGTACTGGGGGCCTGGGATGCTGAGGAGGAAGGGATGTTAACAATGGCCATTTCAAGACTTTGCCTTTTTAGCACTCTTCACTCTGACCTTCAGGGGTGAGGCTAATGGGAGATTTAGAGTGGGACCTTTGGGATTCTGCCCTATTAGTGTTGTTCAATGCTGACCTTCAGGCTCTTCCTTCTGCTGCAGGGGAAAACAAAAAGGAGCATTAGTAATCTAATCCTGGCTCCTTCCTGACAAAAGGAATGTGAGAAAGGGGCTTCATAAATCCAGAGAGGGAGCTAGTTTTGGTGCAAATGCACCTGAAGCAAGAAAAAACAAAATTAAAAAAACCTACCTCTGCTCATTTATGTATGTCTGTTACTGTACCTATGGTATTTATCCTTCCAGGGCCTAATCCAAAGACCACTGAAGTTAATGGGAGCCTTTCCACTGACTAGAGTTAGCACTTGATCAGGCCCCAAATGACTGCTCCATAGAAATGGAGAGAGAGAGGCGATGGGGAAGAGAGGATGGTCAGATAGATCATATACTATGACATTCCAGGCTCTATAATTCAGTGATTTGTTACTGTTTGCAACAGCTAACCCAGAAACAATTAGATCAAACCTGATTCCTCAGACGATGGAAGTAAGATCTCTGCCATGTGTTTCTTTACCCTGTTCAACCTCTACCATGTTCATTCCTCTTTACTGCCATTCCCACAAGACAATCTGATGGGCAGCGGGGATGGACACGCTTAGACTAGGCCTTGGTTCACACAGGGTTTATAATCAAGAGATAAGTTGACCCACAAGCTGGGTGCACCATTTCCCCAAATTAAGTTGCTGAGCTCCACTAAGCATTTCTCAAATGCGGCCACCATGGCCACATGTGGCCACCAAGGGCTTTTCTTGTGGCCACATCCTCCTGGGCTGTTATGAGGGCATGGAGGGGGGGCAAAGCAGCAACCCCTTCCTCACCCTGGTGCTCCTGGATACACTGCCTTGGTGTTAGTTGCTGGGGCCACAAGTAGGGGTTGGACCCTGCCTCCCCTCCCCGGAGACATGTGGGGCACAACGCTGGAGAAGCAGGCAGCCGGCAAGTTCCCCATCTTCCCAGGGGCGGTGGGGCTCAGGCTTTGGACTTCAGCCCTGGGGTGGTGGAGTGGCAGGCTCTGGCCACAGGGCTTTGGAGTCCAGCCCTAGGCTCCACCTGTGGAGCTTTGGACGCCATCCTCCGTCCACTGGGCTTCAAGCTGTAGCCCCCTGCCACCTCCCTTGGCCTTTCTCCACCCTCCCTCCCCAATCCAGGGCTTAATTTGTCCCCTGGGGCTGAGAAAGTCTGCTGTGAAGTGATACTTGTGTGTTTGTTAATATCATTTTTCACAAGAGGCTTATTAGTTAGCAATAAATAAATTACAATGATTTGGATGTGTATATGTGCATATTTATTTTTCCCCTAAAGCTAAGTTAGTATTTTAGGGAAAAGTATGAGAGCGATCACCCGCTAGAGTTGATGGCCACACTCTGAGGTTGGTGGCCAAAAATTTGTCCTGAGAACGCCTGCGCGGCTAGAGAATACCCAGCACTCTCTGTACTGAAATGCAAAGAATGATTTATGAATATGGGAAGTCTTAGGCAAAGAGGACTTGTAGAAGCATTAGAGAATTAAACTGAACATATTGGCACAGCATCAACTAGTCTTTCAGAGAAAGGCTGACAGTCTTGACAAATAAATCTACTACCTCTTTGTTAGGGAACTCTGCTCAAACACTCTGTACTAAAAGCATTGCTACAGCTAAACCCTGCTTACAGTTACTTTCATAAAAATTCCCCTACCTCGCCCCCTTTTGAAACAATCAATATAATTAGCTCCCTTGGATAGTATAACGATGCAGCTTCAGGGCTTCTGTACACATACAGCACCGCAGCTGCACCAATGCAGTGGCGCCATTGCAGCGCGTCTTGTGAAGACGCTCCATGCGGATGGGAGAGAGCTTTCTCCTGTTGGCATAATAAAACCACCTCCGTGAGAGGCGGTAGCTATGTCGGCAGGAGAAGCTCTCCCACCAACATAAGCACCGATGTGGACAGTGCTATGTTGCTCAGAGGGGTGGTTTATTCACACCCCGGCGTGACGTAAGTTATATCTACATAAGCTGTTCTTCAGACACAGCCTGAGTCTGTAAATTATAAGAAATAGTGTGTACCAGTTAAAATTGAGATGGGTTTTAAAAAAAGGTATCAAAATAATGATGCTTAGCTTTCAGTTGTGAGAGACTTTTATTTATTTATTTTTAAACACACGCTCTCGCTCTCTCTCTGACCTTTCTGGAGCAGATCCGGCCATAGGACTGCTTATCATACTCCAGGGAAAGAATGAGAGAGGGGAAAACACATCATCTTGGTTTTTTAAATTGAATTCAGTGCTTGTAAAAAGTCCCAGACTGACAGCCCTGAAGTCTGTGCTCCTCTCTTCATCCACTGAACAGGTACAGCATGGGCGATTGCAGAACAGTCTCCATAGCACTGTCCTGCTGATGTACCCTAGCTTGACCTAGAGGGATCCTGCTTAAGGAGGAGAAAGTAGTCCAGGTTCCAGATCTATTCAGTCCTTGATCTCTCAAATGACAGCAGCAATGGTGATAATGTCAGGTGGGGAGGGAATTACATGCAATTCCCATGTTCGTTACAAAACTGAAGGCTACCTGATCAGAGAACCATCTTCTTTATAATGATGAAATCATCATTTGGGGTGGAGTGTGGAAGAGGTCGTCGGGATTCCCCTCTTTACTACCCCATCACCAAAATCAAAGGCACATGTTGCAGCCACCTTCCCTATAACTGATTTACATTGTAAGCGCAGGAGGGCTGGGATTGTCTGCATTTTGCAATTTGTAAAGACTGAAAAACAGTCTGCAGACAAGAATATTGTCATGGCCCTGAGTGGTTGCGAAAGAATGGACATTAATGATGGATTATTCAGTTGCAGGGAGAGAAAGGAGTGGATGGAGATGCAGAATACTGTATTCCTCACATCTCTACACTTGCGAAGGAAAGATGTTGATGACAAATGCAAGTGCAAAGGTTACAGTTCACTGATGCAGCCCCACTTTAAACACAGCTGCTTTTGCTAGAGCGCTAAAACACCTCCCTCCAGCCAGTCGCAGTTGCTCCTTTTGCTGCCTCCTCTAATCATCATTCCCAAACCTGTGGTTTGTCTACCTCTACCTCTGCCTCTGAACACACTAAAGAGCCTTTGTGTTGAAAGGCTGTCAGAGACCTAGCATCCAAAAAGGCCTTTGCCTTTGGAAGAGTAGGTAGCAAGGGTTGTCAAGGTACCTAAACGACCAGCGAAGGAGTAGCTACAGAGGTTGCTGACTTCTGCTAATCCCATTTCAGCTATTTTATTTCAATTAATGTAGCTGATTTATCACTTTTGCCGTAAAATTCAAATGTAAATACCTCTCTTTACCAAAAAAACCAAAACAAACACCCCCCCCCCAAATAAAAGTGTTGCAATAAGTAAGAGAACAGAGGGACCCAAAGTAAACAAAAGATTGTAACTTGCTCAGTTGTGTCTGAGGATAGCACAAAACAGTTTTTATTTAAATACACACTCTCAAATCTTAATTTTTTCATGTTTTAATTTAAACTGACTAATTTAAAATAGTGAACTATTTAACTTTCATCTCATTACTACTAAGAACCTGGTATTCACTCCCTCACTAATTCAGTATTAACTCTCACTGGGACCGACTAACGGGCATTAGTTTATTCTTAGATGCAGATTACAGAGAAAAACTGGTAGGCACAGTACATACTAGATTACAAAAACAGCCCAAGAGTGGACTTCTTCACAATACCCCTTTTCATTCGTCTTTAACTTTTCTTAACCCTTATTTCCATAAACTTTCCAAAACATTTTGAGGTCTTGTGATTTTTACTGCAATTTAAATCTTCAAAATATGCACAGGGCAATTTTAAATAAATTCCTAATGCCTTCTAGGGTCTGAGGAGTTTGCCTCAGCAGATCACTGCATGTGTTTATGCACACAGCTTATTTTGGTTTACAGAGGAAGTGAATAAAGATTAGTGCCGAGTTTCTTGTTGGCATCACAGTGAGCTCTTACCGTAGTACGTGATTGTAGCCCAGTATTTATTAGAAATTATTTGAGAGCAGCCATCTTTCTGGCCAGTTCCTTGTATATGCACTTTGAGATCACTGACATTTCTTACAGGCCAATCACAATTTTGAATTCCACTTGCGCACTTTGTAAACATTTGGCATATATTATGGCCAATATACTGGATGCAGATTACGGAATATGAAATACAACCGGTTTCACCTACCTGTGCTCCTGTGGGAAGGTAGTTCTTGCTTCTCCATTTCACTAAAACTTGGTATAAATTCACGTGTAACGGATACAAAAGCCTTTATAGCTCAGAATTTTTCTGTTATAAGATTTCACTTAAAGCTCCCAATTTAATCAGCACAGATTTGAAAACAGAGTATCAGCAAATGAAGGTGGATATCCAGCACAATGCAACACAGGGACTAATGAGCATGAAAAATATTTCTAGCCAAATAGGCCAATTTCTGCTGGGACAGGACAGGTGAAAATGGGAGTCTATTTTAGCCCTATCATTCATTCCAGACCTTTTCTTTTTTATCCAAATTCTCAAGAAGTCTGTGTTTTAAGTCAAAGTAATATACACTACAGATACACACATCATCCATCCCAGCTGACTGTGCAAGTGATGGAGCAGCTGCCAAATTTGGCAACAAGAAACATATATGTAGATGAGTAACTTACCAGCAGGCATCACTCTTATACTGTCAGGTACGGCAGGGCTCTATGTGCTGGTTCCTTTATGAAATGAAATAAATAGAACTGGAGAGAGCGGGGCGAAGCCTCCTGAAACATTTATTTAAACTATCTGGATATATTTTGGCCTTTACATTACTTCAAAGCCTAAACAAAAATAAATCAGAAGTCTGAGATAGTAAAACCCTTTAAGATAACGAAGTATTAGGATCAGGAATACACTGTGGCTGCCTGCAGCTACTGACACAGAATATGAGTTGTGTTCAAATGCCCCATCTCAAAGGGGTAGCAGATGTGAAAACTAGCAGCTTTAGTGATGAGACAAAATGCTAACTTAGCTCCCCAGCCCTCCCAAAACTGTAGTATGCTAACATGGAAGGCAGACCTTTCATGTTTAATCTCTATTGATTTTATTTCCTGGAAAGCCCCTTTGAGAGACGCTAATAAGAAAGGTACTATAGAAATAAAGAATACAGTCTATTGCATATGCAAATATATGAGTGAGTTTGCGGGGGGGGAGGGGGAGAGGGGGAGGATTTGCAGCTGAGCAGGTTAATGATAAAAGCTATTAAATTATTTTTCTTCCAAGCCATGCAGCTGAACACGATGTGATCTGGGGGACGGATGGTCAGGGGAGGCAGAGATTAAACAATACGAAGACATTTTGGCTTCTTAAAGTATCTCTGGCTGGCCTGATAGCATTGATGGCAGCAGAGCTAAGCAATGCCATGTGGGAGATTTGCCTTGAGACATGACTCAGACTCTTTCCCCCTCCAAGTCTCCACTCCATGCTGTTTGGAAATTAGACAAAAGGGGTGGGGGAGCAGCCACAAAAGGGAGAACAGGGGTCACTCCGCTCACTTGGGTTGTGGCTCCAACTAAAAGGGCTCCCTGAATTGCTTGTGGGATGGAAAAGAACGAGAGCTGTATAAACAGACAAATAAAAAGATGTAGGAGACTAAACCCCACAGAAACAGTAAGGCTTCCCTTCTTTTATTTCCCCCCATGATATCTTTAGAAGCTACTAAAGCACATCAGAAAGGGTTTGTCAGAAACCCCTCTGCTGAGGTCTTCTGATCCCATTCGGAGGCATTCCAGCTCTTAATACAGCTGTCACTTGCACTCTCTCTGCTGCTCGAAAAATATAATACTAATAAATTTCTGCCTAACCGACCGAACTTCCGCTGACAGCCACCCACTGGGGACTTTGGCCTGCAAGGGACACCCTGCTGGCTCAGAGAGAGGCCCAGGGCTTTAAACTGCTTTCATGCCACATTAACACCCTGCCTGGCAAAGGCAGAATAGAAGAATGCAGTACAGGCTGATCCCCACAGCGGCTGTTCTCTTATTCCCCCGCCCCCTTACCTCTCCTGTGGAAGTGGAAATGAACAATAGTTTTCTCTCACTGAAAATGGGGAGGGGGCAGAAAAGCACCTTTAACTCCCCCCCCTTTGTGATTCCAAGCAGATAATAGTGAAAGCCTTGAACCTTCTGTGGCTGCTGAGCAGACTTTGTCCCAGTTACTTAGGCTCATCTTTAAGCCTACTTTAGAATCCCTGCAGTTTAACGCATCTTTAAGGACTGTCATTACATCACTTGTGTTCTCTCTCTCTTTCTCTCACACCTCCTCACACTCTGGGCTGCTTCACCCCTGTGTTTTCTGAAAGGCGAGCTATTCAAGTCCCTCCCCCCACAATTAAAAATTCTTCACATTTGAATGAACGTATTTTCATGACCATTTCACACTGAAAGGGGCTCTTTTTGCTCTGCTCCTGCTGCATAAAAGCTGGGTTGAAAAAACCCTTTTTTACATATTTAAAACTCTCCCCTGCATTTCGCAGAGTGCATTCAATCTGTCATTCTGCCTGACAGGTGTATCTTGATGTCTGCTAGCCTAACTGGTTACAATTCTCAATGTATTTGATCATGTTTGGGGTTTTCAGCTCTCTTGTCCACGTGCCCTCCCCTCGGGCTCTACTGCAGGGAGAGGATAAGAAAGCAGGGCCCTTCTTATAAAGAGCCCACTAATTTTGAAGACATCATGTTTTGGCACCCAACTGGAGACACCTTAGACATGATTTTCTGGAGTGCTGAGCAGCTGCAATTCCAAATGAAATCACTGGGAGCGGCTGGTAGAACTCAGAGCCTCTGGCTACCAAGTTCATGCTAGGCACCCTTGTTTATTATTATTACTTATTTGAATTAGGGCAGCACCTCAAAGTCCCACACACGAACGAGGCCACCATGTTCTGGGCACTATACAGACAGAGTAAAACAGTCCTTGTCCAGAAGAGATTCTAGTCTAAAGAGACAAGGAAGACAGAGAATGGGAGGGGAAACAGCAGCACAGGGAGGCGGCATGATCTATCCAAGGTCACAGCAAGCAAGACAGTAGCAGAGCTGCAAACAGAAGCTGGGTGGTCAGGTTTCCTGAGTCTCAGCCTTGCACCGTTATCCCTGGACCACACCACATCTATCTACAGCAATCATGTTAATGTCACTGGAACTTGTTAAGGAGTATGGATGGTAGCACTTGTGTCCAAAGGCATTGCCTCCTCGAAGGGCAGTAGCACAGCTGCGTGTGAAAGTGCCTCATTTCTTCAAGCACTGGAAGACTATATAAGACTGTGCAAGGAAAGGACATTGTTTGGTGTTCTGAAAATCTTTTTCTCACTGTAAGGAAGGCAGAGAACTTATTCTAGAAGCTGAGGACCAGTAACCATTTTGTAACTCCCTCCCTCAAATGAAATGAGTCCTTCCCTTTCATGCTCAGGTAAGCAAGAGAACGACCCCCAGTCACTGAATCTGACTCAGAATTTTAACAGCGGTAGCTGAGTTTTTCTGACTCTGTTCACAGGAAGTGGCAAAGTCCATTCACGAGGTGGGTTGGGGGTGAAAGGGAAATGGTGGAGAAAGTGGGACCAGGACAAAAAAAATCATCCTGGGTTTTACCGCTGAGTCACAGATCAAATGTTCACTAATACATTAGTCCAAGTGGAAGAGACTTAGGGTATGTCTTCACTAGCAACGTTAAAGCTCTACCGCGGCAGCACTTTAATGTGGCTGTGTAGTCGCGGCATCAGCGCTGGGAGAGAGGTCTCCCAGTGCTGTGAAAAAACCACCCCCACGAGGGGAGTAGCTGCTCCCAGTGCTGGTGCACTCTCTACACTGCCACTTTACAGAGCTGAAACGAAGCGTTCAGGGGGGTGTTTTTTCAAACCCCTGAGCGAGAATGTTGCAGCACTGTTAAGTGGCAGTGTAGACAAGGCCTTAGTCATCCACCCACCCCCAGCACCTGTCTGACATTTATGCAAAGTATCATTGTCTCCGATAAATCCCAGACTGGATTTCTCTACTTTCTTAAGATTATGATTTTGACAAGTTTCCCATGACAATAGCAAGATGTGACATTTGCAGAGACCTCAGCACAGCATATTTCTCTACTTAGTCTACACACATCAGAGACAAGGACTCAGCGCTGGCATGGAATAGTTCAGTTTTCTGCAGACAGCGTGACAAAGCCTTTGCTATGCAGAGAAGAGGTCCTGCTGGAAATGCTCTGATTATATTGGTCAACCTAATGCTAAAGTCTAAGACAAGGTGGAATACTCTCTTTGTGTTCAGAACAGATGTCAGCACAAAGATGCTATTTTTAAACTAAAGTCCTTTATAAGATTTTGTGTCCATAGGAGGCTGAAAAAAAAGGGAAAAGATACAACTGGTTTGAGTGAGTCGGGCAAATTAATCTTGTGCCGCTATTGAGATGGAAGGGGAATATTTCAAGGCGAGAGTCTGCAACTTCCCTCCTCTCAAAGTAGAAGAGAGATCTATTCCTGTGGGTGATTGAAAAGTAAGCAAGTCAGACCCACTTTGTGCTGTTTGTAATTCAAATGTAGCTATGTCTTCACGTATGCATCTGAATTACAAATAGCACCATGGCACACATCTATATAGATGTGCGTACCATGGTGTTGTTTGTAATTCAGATGTGTTACATATATAAAGAAACTTGTGCAGAATGAAGGAAGCCTCCTGGGGCTGTCTGTGCTATACATAAAATGGGACATAACCGCACAGGAACAGAGCTTCTAAACAGGGTCACTCTTGATCTTATATAAATAAAATAAATAAATAACCTGGAACTCTCCCCCAACCCCCGATTTCCTTATTCATCATTCCACTCCTACAGCACCAAATCCTCAACTAGTGCCACTGAAGGCAATGGGGCTATGCTGATTTTCATCAGGTGAGGAGCCGTTCCAATATTTTCAAGGAAAGAAATGAGGATTCCTTATCATTACATACCTATTGCTCAGTTATACAGATAAAAGTGCTAGACTGTAGAATTTCAAAACAACCGCTAGTAGTTACAATGGGAAAAATATTTAAAAGTGGCCCAAGCGAGTTAGGTTCCAAAGTGCCTTAGGCACTTTTGAAAATTTTGCTGGGCTCAACTCCTGCTTTGTCTCTACCATCATGCAATACAGAACAAGGTGAAAAGAGTATTAAAAGGCAGAGTTTAATAGGTTTAAAAAGGATTAATAGACAGGGTGAGACAGAGCTTGGGCTTTTCGTGACCAGCTCTGCATTGTACTCACCAGCACTGAGGGCTAACACAGAGAAGGATGAGTAAACAAGCACAGATAAAATAAGAGCTGATCCCAACACCATCACCCAATACTCAGAGCTAGAATTCTTCTTTAAGGTTTGACTAAGTTTGTTAAATGACAACAAAAACAAAACAAACATTTCCCATTTGAGTTGTATTTTAAATCTTTGAAATGCTTTACAAATATTGATTAAATTAATCCTCTACTGCCACATGATGTTTTATTGCCAGCATTCTACAGGTGAGAAACTGCAGATGAAAGCAACTTACATCTAAAATATAAACTTCCTTGCACTTCCTGTTGGATGTGGAAATACCAAGATTCCACGAAAGGGGTAAGAAATCACCCAAAGTCCATTGGATATCACAAAAGAAAGGCTGCTGTCAAAACTACCAGCCCAATTTGCCGATCAGAGAGATTTGGGTAGGCATCGAGCCCAATCAGCCGACCTCTTGTCCATAGCTAATTACAGTCACGTTTCAGTCTCCTCCTGCCTCCCTCAACCCAGCAACTACCTTCTTGGTTTTATTCAAGCCAGAGAATAAATGAAAGCCTTTGCTGAAATTTAATGCTTTGGCATTTGGACCCCAATCCTCTTGTGAATAAAATTACAGGAACTCTGAATAATGTGTTTCAGCTGCTGGCCCTTTGAAATTTGGGTGTGAGCCTCAATCTAGCCTCATGATACAGCATGAGTGAAAATAGTTTATAAAGGGTCTGTATCTATGGACTAATGAAGCCCACTAACAGATTCTCTCCCACCCTCAACCTGTCTTGCTACATTCCCCCAATGGGGAATGGGGAGGGGCACCACCATAACTGACTATCCATTAGAAAGAGCTCCCACTGAACCTGAAGAAATCTCAATTTATTGTTAACTCATGAAATCAGTTAACAGAGTTCTGTAAAGGGTCAAATTGGCTTTTCAGACTCCAGCCTTGCAAGAGATCTATTCCTGCTGCTTGGTAGCTAGGTATCAATTAAGGAGTCCAAATGCTTTGGGGCAGACTAAATGAGCGAACAGCTCTGCACAAGGCAATCAAATCAGGTAAAATTAAGATAAATTCAGTTTTATACAATATCCCAAACAAATGCATCTTTGGAAAAGCACATGTATATTAAAAATACATAAAAACAGAGCCTTGTTTTCTTCACATGGGTCCATTCCATGACCTCAACCACTCTGATATCCTCAAGACCTCCACTCAGAGTGGTAGAAGGTCGTAAGAGATGACATTTTTAACTACTGTGGGCCAGATTCTCAGCTTGTGCAAATCACAGAGCTCCACTAATGTTTGGGTCCATTATCTGTAAATTACACTTTTCAACCCCAATTTCCAGTTTAGGTAAAATACCTTCCTGGGAATCTTTCATGGGATGATTCAACCCATGTAGGATAGCCCCACAAAATCTACTGGAAGTTCCTGGATGCTGTGCTAATAGCCACACCTTATAGATTTCCCATTATAGTCAAGTCACTTCCTAAACTTTATTGGAATCGTCATGTATCTTTCCTATATTTCTCTTCTCATCTTTGCTAATTATAACACTCAGCCCATTCACAGGTCTACACAGGCCTTTACAAAGATAGTTAAGTATTATGATCCTCAGTGGTTGGTCATTTCCCCCATGCCTACTTGCTTAAGAACTCACCACCAATAGTCATGAGTATGAGCCAAGCAGGAGGAGAAAGCAGAGCAGAAAGGAGAGTTTTATTTAGAAATAAGTATCTCTGTAATCAACAATGAGAGAAAAAAGGTAGGTAAATAGTTTGCTTGGGGTTTTGGGAGAATATGTGAAGCTTGTCTAAGCGCATCAGGTGCTCTGACTTCAACACAAGAAAGATACTGTAGTTTAAGTGTTCGTAATTACTATCTGTTCGCTGCCAGTGTGCTCATAGAATGAGAGTGAATAACAGCTGCCTGAGATGAAGGCTCAGGAGGGGGAAAAAAGAAGAAATAAAATGCTCACTGGTTTCTTTTGCCTCCTCCTCCATAAAAGTAGCAATAAGTATGTGAAGAGAAAGTATTTTGGAAAAGGTACACCAGGGGTAGGCAACCTATGGCATACGTGCTGAAGGCAGCACACGAGCTGATTTTCAGTGGCACTCACACTGAGTGTCCTGGCCACCGGTCTGGGGGGCTCTGCATTTTAATTTAATTTTAAATGAAACTTCTTAAACATTTTAAAAACCATTGTTACTTTACATACAATAGGTTAGTTATATATTATAGACTTATAGAAAGAGACCTTCTAAAAATGTTCAAATGTATTACCGGCACATGAAACCTTAAATCAGAGTGAATAAATGAAGACTTGGCACACCACTTCTGAAAGGTTGCTGACCCCTGAGCTACAGCATCTTTAGGGTGAATTTACCATCTGACACTCAACCGGGAAGTAAAAAATCCCAACGTTGATGGGTTGAAGTGTAGCAAAAGGCAGGGAGGGGGAACAAAAACAAAACACGTTTTGTGGTGCCAGCTACTCTAAGAATTTAGTCTGGAGGGAAGATTTCAGATTTATAACAGTCTTTCCTTTTGGCCTGTCTCAGAGTAACAATGCTTGAAGGCATGGCGCAGTCAGCATCCTTCAGGAAACAAATTTATATGATGAGACACTCTTCATGATAAGCATGTGGAAGCAGGAGGGGTGGGGCAAAGGAGGCATTGAAAAGGATGATGAGGCAAATGCTCCAAGAACAGAAAGTTAAGAGGTTCAAATAATAAAGACCCAAGCAAACTATTGTTGAGATCTAGACTAGTTCCTCTTCCTGGACCTTTTAAATACTTAGAAGGAAGACCAAAATCATTCCAACAGAGAGCCAAAAATAGACCCAGTCCCTCCATCATTCCATGCTGTCATGTTTCAAGCGAACAATTAGCTGGTTCCTTTTGGAAGAACTCTAGGATGCAACACAAGCAGTAATCAATGAATAGGCAAATTCAATGGAGGGCAGACAGCAGCTCAGTTCTCACTCTCTGGGTTGGGGGTATGATTCCCAACCCAAGGAGACATCCCCCTGCTCGCTCTGATTGAGCTAGTGTGCTAAAACCAGTGTAGCTGAGGCAGCTTCAGCAGTGGGAGGGGATAGCCGCCCCAAGTACACACCTGTCTGAGGCTACAGACACATACTTGAGCCACGGCAAGACAGGAGAGGCTCTCTCTGTAGCATGCTAGCTAGATCAAAGTTAGTGCAGGTTATGTTTCCTTGAATTGAGAATCACACCCCACCTTGCAGCACAGACATATCTCCAGTTTTACCCAGCCTCACTACCTGCGAGCAGAGTGCTTCAGTTTCACAGAAGTTTTATGTTTGCCAGCTTTCGAATTCCATGGTCTTTCTTCTATTACATTCCACTGTGAGCAAAGCATTGTATAGGTCAGCAATTGCATACATTTTCAGCGTTGTAAGAACTTTAGCTGAACACTGAGAATAGACACATGAAACACTGAGAGCAGGCAGAATGGTCTAGTGGTTTGATGACTGGCTGGGAGTCAGGAGACCTGGGATCTATTTCCAACTCTGTTTCTGATTTACTGTAGAGCCTTGTGGAAATCACTTCACCTCTTTGTTTCCCTTACTACTTATCTGTCATCTCTCTATTTACACTGGAAATTGTTTTGGACTTCTAGGCACTGCCATAATATAAGCAATTATATATGCACCAGTTTTTAATGTTGTTATACATGGAAATCCACTGCAAATGAAATAGTGGCCTATTAGATAACTGTAACTACTAAACAGATATGTAAAAAGTAATCCTAAAGCAATATCTGTAAAGGATTTAGAAATGTGTACTTAAAAATACACTTAAAACTGTGGTACTGTTAAGGGACCCTCCATACTGCATGTTTTGCTGCCCTCAAAACAGATGTTACTGTATGCTAGTGTTAGCATTATTAGTACTGCAATCTTGCTCCAGTGCACAGTTTACAGGCAGATCAATACAAATTTTCCCCTCCCACTAGAGTACCTCTCCATTCTCTCTGATGTACCTATCTGGCTGCCTTTGTTACATGTCAGATAAGAAAAAGCACTAGAGTCTCCTGGATGAAAATCACCTGCTAATTGGTACTGGATTTACAAGAGTGTGTGAGAGAGAATGGAATAAGACACCAAAATCTCCAATACAGCAAATTACTCATGAGAATTTAAGATACTTGGGTCCTAACAGGTGACTGGCCTGTTCCCTTCTTCAGCAACTCCACTCCCCAAATACCTTTGTTTCCATCAGCCCATTTTTCATGCTGGTACCAGTTGAAATGGGCTGGAACTCTTGGGGAGCAATTGTGTTTCTGAGGTTTGTAAGTACACAATGCTACCAAAGTAGTAACACATGATCAGCTGAGGCAAATATGGCATGCCACAGTTAGAAAGAGATACTGCATCTGAACTAAGCCATATTGTGTTAACAAATAATCAAAACCACCACCAAACAGGGAAAAAAATCCACTGAGAAAAGAAAAGGGCAAATAACCCATTTGCAGATCTGGTGCTAGTCTCTGCCTGCTCAAGAAGATCAACTGACTCGCCAAAACTCACAAGTTAAAGTGCCCAATCTGCAGTCTCTTTGGGCCACACCTGACGTCCGGCACAGCGGTCAGGCTCCTGGAAAGCTGCCAGTGGGATTAAAGAAAGCTTTTTTTTTTTTTTTTTTTTTTTTTTTTTTTTTTAAATATCAGGGTTGGAAGGAACCTCAGAAGGTCATCTAGTCCAACCCCTTGTTCAAAGCAGGACCAATCCCCAGAAACATTTTTGCCCCAGATCCCTAAATGGCCCCCTCAAGGATTGAACTCACAATACTGAGTTCAGCAGGCCAATTCTCAAACCACTGAACTACCCCTTCCCCCTGCTCTAAGCGTTAGCCCGCATGGTGTCCAACTCATGAGTACTCCAATTTACACAATGTACCAACCCTTGAGGATTCAGCTCTCAGAGTGAAACCCCAAAATTTGTCTTCTTTCTTTTTTGTGTATCCAGCACAAAGGTGGTGAAGGTCCAGTTTTAAGCCATGCAGTGAACTCTTCCTATGTCCACTTGTAAAAGGAGTTTGTTCATCAATAGAACACAGTGGCTTATTTGGAAGATCCCAAAAGTAACATTAATGGACACCATCTTGCAGCCTTAGATTATTGCTGCTTCTTGCTGCTAGCTTGACATTTTAGGATCTTCCAACCCCTGGTTGTTTTAAAAACACAGTTTATTTGGTTTTTAAAAAGTCATTTGAAATCCTCACAGAGGGTTACCTAGTTTCTCTCCACTTCTATCAACAAGAACTCACCCAGCAGGGATTAGCTGTTCTCTTGAAAACTGAGTCTGGACCAATCCCAGGATGAAATATCTGGTTTGAAGCGCAACCTGAAGTTCTTTGCTGCAGACAAATTCCGCACCTTCGTACACAGCAGCAGATCAGGCTGGCAGGGGGATAGGCTTTTCTGTTGGATAAAAGCAGCAGTGCACTTTGGAGGAAAGAAAAGTAGCTCAAACTGACCATACGTATGCTGCCTAGAATCCCAAGAGTCAGTAAATACTCTAGTCACAGGAACCAAAAAAGTCCTTCCACATTTCCCCTCTTTTTGGTAAGACCACAAACGCTTTACTCAGCAGCTGTTCTCACATGCCTCAAAATCTTTTCAGATTCTGAATATGGGAACAGTGCTGAGCCCACAAAATTTCTTCCATTAATGAATCCTGTAACTAAAATAAAAGGTCTAGAGCATATTTTGGGTCTATCACTAGTTCTAATATAGTCTCTTAGCAATGTGTATTCTCTCTTTTCCTTCCCTCCACCACAGCATCTGTGGAACCTAAACCTTCTTTAGTATGTCTGATTAAAACGAAACTGGAATAGCTAACAAGCAAAGCCTGTCAGAACACTGCAATTTCTACCTATGTATTGAATGACCAGATGTAGCTAACTCACACAGTGTTCTGGAAAGAAAATTTCATGGTAAATTCTCTCACAATGCAGAGCTCAATTCACCACTGGGATAAGGACAGTGGAGTTGCATCAAAATACTAAAGTCCAGTGCCCATCAGGTGGAAAAATAGTACTTTTGAAAGAAAAAAATGCTGTATTTTTTTTTAAATAAAATAGATTTTCCTCCAAGCTTATTTTAATCATTGACCTCTGTCTTTGTTCCATTCAGAACATTTTCTCTGGGGGCTTTTCAGAACCAGATGCAAAGGAAATGCAGAGCCTGACAGTATCTCAGAATCTATTCTAACAACGGTAAGGAAATTACAGAAAATGTGCGTCCCTTGTAAATGTTACCCTATGCTGAACAGAATGGCCCAAACCCCCATAAGTGAGATTCTTTCTCAAGTAGACATTGTGATTTCCATGACAGTTGTACCTTATTGCACTGGCAGTTGAATCTAACAGAAAGAGCCAGTTGAAATTGTCTTTCACCTTTATCCTCCACCATTCCCCTAACTTAGTCCAATCACCTCCCAATTAAAAGAGAAAACTTGCTATTATTTAAAGACCAATTCAAGAGACATTCAGGAAGAAACATTTTTTCTTATCTGTTACCTTCTACATTTCATCTGTAAAGTTGATTAAGTTTGTTTAGGAAATAAAAATGCACAGTGATTTGATTTTTAAAAGGGGAATCCTCCCAAACATAAGTTTTGTTTATTTCAGCTTTTCATTCCCCTTATTTCTTCCCATATCACTTCTCAGCCCTTACCGGCTGAACCTAGGGGCAGAGACTTGCTTTGGAATCCTGAAGGAAGCACTGACCTGATTGCAAGCTCCTGTCACCTAATCATGACAACCTAAGTCTCACAGTAATGCTGTATAGCAACCAACATTTGTAATTTTTAAAAGGGGTGCTACAAATTCTGATTGGAGTTATCTCGGTTTTGCTATAGATAGTTCCAGTGCAACAGTTTTGCACCTCAGAGAACAGAAAGCAATTCAGTACAAAGTAGAGAATCTTTCACCCAATCAGCCACAGGAATTAAGTTTCATAATTCTCTCTTTTTGTCAGATAAGATTTGGTCCACACTAATTTGTAATTTTTAAAGAGGAAATGTTCATGCTTTCAGTGGGCATGGAGCTATTCTCCTAAGGCCAAAATGGTGACCTGAACAAAATGCAGCTCATCTTTAGACTCATTGTAAATGTAGGCTGATCTAAACTCTGGAGCCAGACTCCTGACAAATATGCTGTGAACTGACACTGTTATTGTCTCCTAGTTAATAAGTGCTGAAAGAGGCTTATACCTGGTTAGATCATCTATGAAATATGCTTAAGTTAGGAGTTGCCCAGGAGAACAGAACAGATTGGATGCAAGAAACTATTTGACCTTATCATAAAAAAGGTCAGGGTTCAATAAAAGGATATAAAAATTGCAGACATAAGTGCTGCAGGCAAGGCCGTTTGCACCCATATTGAGTAGTGTCTTAACTAAGACATTAAATAGAAATTCCCTGCAAAACAGGAACTGCTGGCAAAACTGCCAAATTCGACTTCTGCCAAAGATGTAAAAAGGTCTTGGTAGTTTTAGCTAATCAGGTTTTCCTTCCTTAAAAAACACACAACAACAATTTTAATATCTGTCAATTGTACTAGTCTATGAGGTGTGGTAACAGCTCCCAGAACAATTTCAGGCCACATAGTAAATCTCCTTCTGTACTGAATGGACTTCTGTATCTTCCAGATTATCTTTATCTGTGCCCGTTTCACCCAGTCAAGCTTGTAACTACCAGCCTCCACGGAACTGCAACATACAGTGAAATTCAAAAGAATAACTCACTGGATGGTTTTACTCATTTTCAAACTTTCAGTCTTTACTGATAGACCTAACCACTGTAGAATACAGATAAATAGAACCATAAAGACTCATTGTCGTGTCGGCCATGTTTGCTACTAAGGATAGCTGGTAAGGTATAGCATTCCTCTTTTCATTAATTCACATTAGCCATCCACCCATATGCAGTAAACACTTCAGGAAAGAGGGTGAGGGGAGGAGAGGAGGTGATCCTGGGTCTCTGGAGCAAGGTGAACCAGGTCAAATTACGATCTTCTTGCCGTATGGGGCTTTGAAAATTGCAGAAACATGGCTTGGTTTTATTCGCCTGATTATGATGGCTGCAATAGGAAGAGAAAAGGAAGCTTTACAAGAGACTAGAGGATTACATGATTGAAAAAGCATATGTTAGAATCTGATCAGTGTGAGAATTTAACGCATTGGTGCTAAACATTTGCTAAACAGCTGGGCATCTCTTTCGTTTAGCAGTATGGAAAGGGTAGGGTGAGTGACCTCCTGACATCTGCTTGGTACCCCCTGGGAGTCACGATCCCCAGAGGAGAATGCATGTGCTAGAAACACCCAATATCAGACCAGTATAAGCCTTCCAGAATTAAAAGTAATGGGTGTCATTCTCCACCGTGTTACAACAGCTTTACACAGCGTAACTCAGTTAAAGTCAATGGAGTTACACTGGTGTAATGAGCAGAGAATCAGGCCCATTAATTTTAATGTGGATGGCTTATATTGATCCTTACTTCTGTTCTGGACATTTTTTGAGCTGCCAATAAGTCTGGGCAGAAACTCCAGACTCTGTGTTATATGTTTTTTGAGCAAGAGAAAGTGATGGGGAAAGACTGGCCACTACTTGGCTGCCCAGTGGGATCCGCCATTGCAATTTTGGGAGATTGCATTCCATATTGGTTGTAGCCTATAGGACTAACCTGCTTGCATATATATATATCTTTTTATTTGATGTACTGTATTAGGTTTATAAATTTATATTAAAGTAAGTCTGGCTGTAATGCAAGAGACCTACAGGCTATATCCTGTATGTTAAGCTAAAGCAAAGTTAGCATATCTATATTAAGACCTTTTATTCAGAAAGCAAAGTGACTTACATCTTGTTACCTAAATAGATGAGTACCCATGCCTATGACCTTTTATTTATATTGATAGACAATGATGAATGGCATAGGGCGGTTTTCCCACAGAATTAACAAGTAAACCACAAAAGACTGATGTGCATACATACCTGTCATCAATACGCACATACATACTAGCCAATGGGATAAGTGTACCCTAACATTTCTGTGGGTGAGGAATGAAATTTGGGCATAAGAGAAAGGAGGTCCAGCATTTGCCCTATAAAAGAGGTAGCCACCTCAACAGAGTATCTCCATTTTCTTACTAGCTTTAGATCTCCATTTTTCTATTTATCTCCATTTCTGACTTACTTCTTCCAGTCTATCTATGATGACTGCTACTATTTGTAGGCTAAACTTGTTCGTCTTAAACTTTAAGTTTCAAGGGAACTAGGCTAAGCTTGGTTTCCCTAAGTTTTATTCTTTGTTTATTAGGTTTTGATTTAAGTTTAAAGATAGTCAAGTAAACCCTAGTCAGCTTTAACAGCACTTAGCATTTTCTAAGCACTGCATCCCTCACTCAAGAATTGTGAAACCTGAACTGCAAGACTAGTCCTGTGTCTCTTACCACCAGGCTATCAAGGAAGGGTGTGAATAAATTAATCAAAACTTTGTTGCATATAATACTATATTCTCATATGTATCTTTTGAATAGCAGTAATGCAATTGTAACTTTGTAACTCTTGAGTATTTTACCTTTTACTTAATATTATTGATTTTAATAAAAAGTCTTTAAGGCTACATCTGTCTCAGTGTGAGCTTCCTATCATACTCTTTATAAATTCTGTGGAGCCTAATTCAGGACAAGAACTTGTATCTTTTGATTAAACAGATTGGCGAGCCTAAACCCATACTAATTATTATTAATATTAATTATTATTAAGATCAAATAAAAGCAAATTCGCTGATGGAAGTCTGAGGGGTTTTCTTTCTGTATTTTTGTCCATGGATACAATTAATTTCTCTGACCTAGGGTGAGCCTCAAGTCTCCTTTTGTTGAGTTTGGGATCTGACGACAAATGAGGAGGAAGAAAACAGGATGAACTACATCCTTTCCCTTCTTCACCCAGGGCAATGTCTTTAAGTACTGAAAAATAACACAGCATGGTAACCACAGTGCTATGTGTTGTCCAATCCTTCATCCACTGAGACTTAACCTGGCTTGTGGGTAGCACTTTTGGTTCACAAAATAAATATTCCCAAAGACAAAGTTACCTTAGCATTGGGATAGCCTGGAGTTTTGGATGATGAATTAGTGCTTTATGTTTAAACTGGGCCTTCCAAGACAGTACAAAACCCTCCAAGGGGTTGAACTTTCAAGGTTTTGCATGATATCTTCACCAGGAAGTGCTTGTGGAGGAAGGGCAGAACCACATCACTGATCTATAACTAGGCAGCTTTATTCAGCTTGCACTTTCAAAGATTTTAAAACTTTCCACAATCTGGTTTGTGGAAACAGAGCAGCCTCATTTTGGAGAGACAAAAAGATAACCCAATACACAGACCACATGGTTCTCCCCTTTTATGCTACTGTGTGGGCATGCACCAGTCTCCAGCAAGAGGGACAAAGTGCTACTCTATGCAAGGGCTACAAGCATTGAACTAAAAGTAGGGCAGCCTGGAAAAACTAAACAGAAGCTACAGTTGCCTAGCAGTAACTACTAGTAGTTACTAGTTACTTTGCAGTGTCACAATTTTCATTTGACCTAATAAAGCATTTGTGTTATGTAATTACAAAGCAAAACACACCATGCTGTTTTAACACTGTATATTTCAAACATATGCCAAAACATTCAGAGGGGATGAAACCCTTCCTACTTCCCTCCTGCTACTACATTGAGGAAGAAAGGACCAAAGTCCTCCAGCTAAACACCTTGTCTGCTGGCAAAATTGGAGGGGTGATTTGGCCGGTGTCTCTGGAACCATATTGAGCCACTCAGCTCCTAAGAGAAATAGGCTTACAAAGAAAGCTTATTCTGTTTATTTAAGCATCTGTTCAACAGATTTAATTATCTCCCTCTCCCCCCACTTCTCAAGCAACAAAACTGCAAGGCTGTTTGCTTCTGTGTGTGTTATCATCTCTGCAGCTTGTAGCCACAGCAAACACTGGAAGAAAGGATTAAAAAATGGGGAAAATACGGTCCCTGTCTCTCTAATGCAGAACAGCCTTCTCCATCCTACAGCCCCCGTGTCCTACGTTTCTGTTCCTCACACACTTTCTCTAGTGTTACATTTTATTTCAAAAAGGGCTACAATTTATTTACCATGGAGGGAAAAAAAACTGAGCTAGGAGGAAGTGTGTCTAACCTACTGTCATCAGGGGCTTGATCCAAAGCACAAGGAAATCAGTGGAAAGACTCCGATATTTCCCTATGGGGAAGAGGACAAGGAAGGGGATAACAGTGTGAAAGAGAAAGAGAAACCAATCCTCCAATTCCTTTATCATTTGAATTCATGGAACAGTTGCAGAGAAACTAAAGATATTCTGCCTCAGCTTCTCGGCAAGTACTGTATACAGATCATTTTATTGTTTTTTTTTCTCCTCCTGATTGTTCCAATGGGTGCAAGTTGCCTGAAAATAATAGGAACCATTAATTTAAAGGGTTTCCTTTTTTTACGGTCAGATAGCCTCCCAAATGAAGCTGACCCATTTGTGTCTTTCAATCTTAAGCAGGCATGAGGAGGCTTATAACCCATTCATCTTCTTTAAAAACAAAAAGAGGAAGAAAGTTAACTTCTACATAAGTTTGTTTTCCAAGGAGCCAAACATTGGCAATTTTATTTTCATTCAAGTGACTAAAAGCAGAACCCTTCAGTTGCTCGTCACAAGAATGCTATATAGAACTGTAAAGGTGCAGGACTCACCACTGTGGCGCCTCCTGTTGGTCGTCCTGGGAATTAGCTCTTTGACCCAGGAGCGCCCTCTGCAGGTCGGTGTCCTGCTTCCCACTGGGTCCCGAGTCCCTCTTGGACCCCGGTCCCCCTTTCAGACCAGGGTGCTGCCCCCTGCAGTACCCCGCAGTCTCGCTCGGGGTCTCCTCTCTCTGGGGAACCCCCAACCCTCTATCCCCACTGTGCCTCTATCCGGGCTACTGCCAGTCATCATTAAGCCTCTGCTCCCTGGGGCAGACTGCAGTGTAAAAGACACTCATCATAGGCAAGGGGGTTCGGGCCTGCTGCCTGTGTCTAGCCTCGGGCTGTACCCTACCACCCCAGCCTTCCTCTAGCCTTGCTCCACTCCCGGTACCTTGTCTCCAGGTCCCTACAGCCAGGCCCGTCTTCCTCTACAGCTAGAGAGAGACTGTGTCCCTTACTCCTGGCTCAAGCCTTTTATAGGGGCCAGTTGGGCTCTGCCTGCTTCCCCCAATCAACCCAGTGGCTACTTTCTCCTATCACAGCCCTTTCCTAGGGCTGTTTTAAGCCTCTCAGGGCAGAAGAGAGTGTCCACCCTGCTACAAGAACCAAGACATCAGGGAGAAACCCATTAATTCTGACATGGAGATGACTGACATCTTCAAGTAAAAATATGCCAATTCAGTTAGTTGGTGCACAAAGCAATATTCTGTTGCACTGAAACTTAGAACATAACCATTGTAGAAACATATTTCTCTCCTACAGACCACTCACCACATACATTTCAGCACTCTGAATTTAGGATATATAATCAGCAGATAAGCACACTGGACTAAGCTCAGAAGAAACCCTATTATTAATGATATACTGTCATCTCAAACATAAAAGGAATGAGACACAAATCCTGAGGCACTGAGACAGAGTATAGTGGAACCCACTTAAAGAGAATTCCTCTGATACAGTGACATGTAGTTTCTAGTGAAGCAAAATTAAAATTCCAAATGGTTGTATGCAGACATTTTCAAAGATTCAGAGTCTGGATGCTCAGTTTGCATTAATTTAATGGGAACTGTGTGTTTAAAACCCTTTGGCATTTTTGAAAAGCTCAGCCTTAATTATTGAACATGGAAACTGTTTATTCCAATCAAAGTGAAAAAAAAAAAGTTAGAAAGCGTAAAGATGGCATGACTAGTCACTCCCAAAATCAGTATGGAATGTTGTATGCAGAACTTTATATATAGCTTTTGAGTAAAGGGGGAGAAACAAGCAAAAGAAAGAAAGAAACCAGGACTTGAAGAGAATCTCATGTTCCTCTTTAATTGTCATACTCTTTCCCCTTACTACTTTACATCTACCCAGAAACTTAAAGCAGCTATGCTAAAATAACTTGACACACCATAGAATATTCAGTTTATCTTTCAAGTTTATCATCAACAAGGTTTAACATCAGACATATACAAGGGAATATAAAAAGAAAACTGTAACTCAAATTTTCATGTGAAAAGTTATAAACTATTTCTTGAGGTACTTAACACACACAGTCACACACAGTTTAGCATGTGAGCTGGCAAGTCAAGTATTTCACTTCAAAGAGATATCAGTACCTTTTGATATGCCTTAAAACCAAGACAGATGATACTGTGCTCCTGTATTACTGTAGCAAATGCACTCTAAATCTCAATAAAGTAAGATGATAGAGGGGGGAGACTAGAATTGCTTAGAACAAAAGAAGAAAAATGAAAAGGTAAATAAATAAAGCAGGGAGTAAACATCTTTGATCTATTTTATCCCTGTCTTTTATGCTAAATTTAACTCAGATCCACAGGATTCAGACAGGCCTTGCTCAGCTCATCTTGCTAAATCTGACTTAATTTCCCGCTACCACCCACCTTTCCCACCCCACCTCTACCCACCCCAGCGTGTGTCAGCATCTGTGGCTTTTACACATCTGAAGGACCATAGTCCCTCTATTGCAGGGATTCTCAAACTGGGGGTCGGGACCCATCGGGGGTAACAAGATTATTACATGGGGGGTCATGAGCTGTCAGCTTCCACCTCAAACCCCACGTTGCATCCAGGATTTATAATGGTATTAAATATAAATTAAAAACACTTTTTTTCATAGATTCATAGACTCTAGGACTGGAAGGGACCTCTAGAGTTCATCCAGTCCAGTCTCCTGCCCTCATGGCAGGACCAAATACTGTCTAGACCATCCCTGATAGACATTTATCTAACCTACTCTTAAATATCTCCAGAGATGGAGATTCCACAACTTCCCTAGGCAATTTATTCCAGTATTTAACTACCCTGACAGATAGGAACTTTTTCCTAATGTCCAACCTAAATCTCCCGTGCTGCAGTTTAAGCCCATTGCTTCTTGTTCTATCATTAGAGGCTAAGGTGAACAAGTTTTCTCCCTCCTCCTGACGACACCCTTTTAGATACCTGAAAACTGCTATCAGGTCCCCTCTCAGTCTTCTCTTTTCCAAACTAAACAAACCCAATTCTTTCAGCCTTCCTTCATAGGTCATGTTCTCAAGACCTTTAATCATTCTTGCTGCTCTTCTCTGGACCCTCTCCAATTTTTCCACATCTTTCTTGAAATGCGGTGCCCAGAACTGGACACAATACTCCAGTTGAGGCCTAACCAGTGCAGAGTAGAGCAGAAGAATGACTTCTCGTGTCTTGTTTACAACACACCTGTTAATGCATCCCAGAATCACGTTTGCTTTTTTTGCAACAGTATCACACTGTTGACTCATATTAAGCTTGTGGTCCACTATGACCCCTAGATCTCTTTCTGCCATACTCCTTCCTAGACAGTCTCTTCCCATTCTGTATGTGTAAAACTGATTGTTCCTTCCTAAGTGGAGCACTTTGCATTTGTCTTTATTGAACTTCATCCGGTTTACCTCAGATCATTTCTCCAATTTGTCCAGATCATTTTGAATTTTGACCCTTTTTTATATAAGGGGGGGTCGCACTCAGAAGCTTGCTATGTGAAAGGGGTCACCAGTACAAATGTTTGAGAACTACTGCTCTATTGCATAGGGTACTACTTTACAGAGGCACAGGCAAGTTTGCTTCAATTAAATTTGGCTTCATGTGTGTTGGGTGCCAGCTGCTGAAGGCTGAAGAGCAACAAATGAAGGAGAAGACAGAGGGAGATGCCTTTAAAATCCTTAAAAATATGGAGGAGCAAATGGATTTTTGGTGAGGCAGAACGGGGAAAACCTGCACATTTTTGCTAAAAAGGTGGACTTTTTATTCCAAATAGGACAATTATTGTATATGACAGCCAGTGACAACTAAGATCCCAAAGGCAGAGTTTGCCAAAAATGGCGTACAGAATTCTGGAAGTCCTTTGAGCAGTACATTAGGCCAGGCTGGACAATAAAGAGTTCATATCTCATTATACAACTTGACATAAATTTGAATTCAAATGTCAACTAGAAGGTCCCGGGTTTCAATATGTGCGTGTGTTTTGTAAGGGGAAGTATGGTACCATCAACATTACCTCACTTCTTCCACACCCGAAGGATCTGAGTTTCTCTTTTCCTCTTCTCTGAGAGAAGCCTTTCTGCACCCACCATTAAGTGAACTCTGCCTGTACAAGAGTAAGTCTCTAAACAACTCCATCTGAAACACTATCCTTTTCATTTTCAAGCAGAATTAAATTGAAAGAAAAATATCTGCTTTTCAAGAAGTGCCATGTAAATCAGCAATCTCCACTGTGACCTGGCAGAGAGAAGGCAAAGCCCATGTGAGATAAGACACATATAGAAAAGGAGGGGGCGAGAGAGATTTCTGACTTTACTTGCCCAATTCTTCCACTTTTTCAGAAGTCCTTATACTGGAATTTCCATTCTACTATTGAGACTTACTGAACATCTGCCTTTAACCATGTTTTGCAATGCTACAATTTGTAACAAGAGGGGATGTGGTACAGAAAGTGTCAGGGCAATAGGGTCAGTCTGAAATAAGTTATTTCAAAACTAATATAGTTTTTTTTTTTTTAATAAGAAAAAGCGATGGCATGGTTGGCATAGCAGCTGAAGACAGCTGTTCACATGGGCTATGTGTTTGATAACTACTGGCATGGTATGACCAAACTAGGGTTTACAACACCCCTGTTGCATGGGAAAGGACCTCCAGGGGACATTCCAATGAGATTCACTTTTGATGTCACATAAGTAATTTGTAGCTACCAAGACTCTGATATAGACAGAGAAATCAAATGATCCATATAAAACTTAGGAAAAAAAGGATACAGATCTCATTCACCTTCAAAAGATACTGCAGGAGCTAGGTTAGTAATATTACATTTGACAGCCAGCAGAAAAGGGAAGCAGCCACCTTACAGCAAGAGCCCTCGGATAGCTCTATGAGGCAGGAGAAGGCCTCCAAGCTTGGTGGGGGCAGAGCTGCTCTGAATTATGCAGCAATGATTACAAATTCTTTTGAATACCTTTGGTGACATGGAAGTAATTCTAAATGTACTCCATAAAGTGAACTTATACAACCAATGCAGGTTTACTGCACTCTAGCCCAGGAGTTCTGCTGCTGAGAGGCTAAGGAGATATGCAGAAAGGGAGCCTTTATGAACCACATGGCTGGATGAAGCAGATGGGGAACGAAGCAATTAGAGGTGATCACTAGAAGGCAGAGCTAGGATTACTTAGGTGCCTTAGCTCTGCATCTTCAGATCACAGCATGCCTACATTTCTTTTACATTTAACCTTAGCCTTTGTAATGCTTGTTTCTGGGATAGTTACAACATCCCTGTACCTTTATGTTGCTGATACGTACTTAGCCGCAACACCAGTTTAATGTAGTTTTTAATCTAAGACTATGCTCCCCCACCCCCGCACGGACCAATACAAATCCTGCCATTACATGATCCCAATACAGTGTACAGGAATACTTCAGAGTTATAGCTGGGATAGTTGGACCTGTAACATGCTTTCTATGCTGCACTGATTGTATTTTGCTAACCTTTGTGCTTTTAAAAACGGTAACACACACAATGTGAGTTTACATAAATGCATTTTACATGTGTATTTAACCTTTGCACAGTTCCTCACTTCAGTGGCTAAAGAGCTGTTAAAACCAGAATTTTTCAACGTCCGGGCTGCTGTTCGGTTTTACAGCATTTTGTTAACCAGGTATTTTAACTCAAACAAGATCAAAGGAGATGGAATTCTCCTTGTAAGTAATCATGACTAATAGAAACAGTGGTACTGTGAGCAGTGATAACGAAGGCAGTACAGGGCCACCCAGAGGATTCAGGGGGCCCCTTCCATAAAAAAAAGTTGCAATACTATAGAATACTATATTCTTGTGGGGGCCCCTGCGAGACTCAGGGCCTGGGGCAAATTGCCCCACTTGCCACCCCCCGGGCAGCCCTGAGGCAGCAGTGAGACCGCTTTTGGAGCACCACCCCAATGGTGGGGGAACAAAATTGATGTTTACGCCATCGTGAATGCTGTGTGGAACTAGGATGAAAATAACATTCAGTGTCGCTAGAGCATCCACCATCCCAAGGAAAGAATCATTTGTAACACCTGCTGCATTTCCCCAAATGGCACTCACTTTAAACACTGATAAAACCACTGTAGGGAATATCTGTACTAGAAGCCCCACTTCTCCCACTCCACTTAAACATAACTCCGGAACAATGTCTACATGATGAAAGTATCCTCTTTAACGGAGCACTGTCTCTCCAAGGCTGAGTCTGAATTTTAGCCCCTCACATTCTGTAAACAAAAAGAAGCCATTAGAGGCCTGAGGGGTAGAGGAAAAGCAGTGACAGGGTCCTTTTAATTAGGCTGAAAACTAACTTGGTAAGAATAGCTTGTCTGTATCAATAGCCCTAATTGACTGCTCTGAAGACAGACAGAGAGAATAAAGCAGGGGTAATTATTGTCTGTGACAGTGTGACTGACAGCTTGTCCCCTTGAGGAGAGTGCAGAAAGCCTATTGTCCATCCAAGCCCCAAACAGAAAGAATTCATTTTCTGAGAAGTCCATTAAAAAGCACACTGGCGGGCTGGGAGATTTGGCAGTGGTGGTGACTGGGTTATAGTCATTTCATACAGTGCATCTGAACAAACAGCTCAGGTGTATTAGCTGGGGAAGAGAGGAGAGAAATGTTGAGGAACAGAGAAGTGTGGTTTTGCCTTGGGGAACAGAAGAAAAATGAGAACGGACAACAAAGGGACTGCCCTGATCTTGTTGCAACATACCAGACGATTATGGGCTAGCAGATTTTCAGTTCAGCATCACGGCCTGTCTTAAAAGAGTGCATTGCTCTGGGTCAACTAGAAACAAACAGAATGCGACTGAAAGGGACGATGCTGTGCAATCTAGGTTCTCACACACAGAATGGTTACGCCTTACAATGTTGTTTGCTACAATGCCAGTCATAGGCTTGAAAGCATGCCAAAGACTTTTTATATTACGTTTAACAATTATTGTGATTTCAGTAGAACCTAGAAACTCCAACTGAGATCAGGGCCCCACTGTGCTAGCCACTGTACACAGTACGAGACAGTCCCTCTCCTGTAGAGCTTTCATTCTAATTAGACAAGACAGACAAAGGGTGGGAGGGGGAACTGAGGCACAGAAGTGAAGTGATTCCCCAAGGTCACTCAGCAGGTCAGTGGCAGAGCAAGGAATAGGACTCCTGTCTCTTGAGTGCCAGTCCTTTTCTCTATCCACAGATCACACCACCTCCCCTGAATTTATTTTTATTTTACAGATGAAGAAGGAATATAAAGAATATATATACACATAAAGAAGGGAAAATTCTCCATCTGTCAATGCCAATACTTACTTTTTTCCTCACTTTACAACATGTCAATGGTTGTGTGTTTAGGGAGGTAATTTAGATAATGCTGAAAATTAAAAGTCAATGTTACCAGAGGCACTAATTTCATTTTAATTTATTGCATTATTTAATGAATCTTTTCCACTCTTTCCAGCACCCTTCCCTGTGAGCATCCCAGAGTGCTTCACTCCAGCAAAAATGCCACAGACAGAATCGAATGTAATTTCAAACAAGGCATTGCTATGCATTACAAACTCATAAGAATGATTCAACCAGCAGAGTATGGGGTCACCTAGTTACCGGATGATTCTTTACCAGTAGCAGATCAGTGTAAGCTCATCTCAGGTACCCAGGGCTGCCCCCTACGCTACACTGCTGGAAAGCAGTACTAGGTGAGCACTGCCTTGTGCTGCAAATTGCAGGGGAACAGCAAGCCTCGATTCATAGTCTGTAGGGAGAGGGACATTAATAGCTGGAGGCCTGCGACCTAAAGCAGCACCCTTGAGCAGACCATGGAGGGTGAAGAAGTGAAGTGAAACTTGTAACTGTGACAACTACTTTTCTGACTAACACCAGGGATTGAACCCGGGACCTCCAGAGCAGAAAGCAGGAATCTGTCTACAGCTTGAGATAAAGAGCTCAGCTCTGGAGCACGGGCAGGCAAACTTTTTGGCCTGAGAGCCGCATCGGGTTTCGTACATTGTATGGATGGACGGCCGGGCCCCACCTCCTATCTGCCTTCCCCAATTCCTGCCCAATCCAACACCCCCTGTGCCCTGATGGCCCCTGCGGGATCCCTGTCCCATCCACACATCCCCACTCCGACTGCCCCTGGACTCCTGCCACCCCATCCAACCCCTCCTCTCATTCTTTACGGCCCCCAGGACTCCTGCCCCATCCAACCACCCCTTCTCCCTGTCCCCTGAGTGCCCCGGCCCCACTCATCCACCCCCCCTCCTTCCTGACTACGCTCCCCAGAACCCCTGCCCCCATTCAACCCCCTGTTCCCACCCCAACCCCTATCCACACCCTTGCCCCCTGACTACCACTCCAAACTCCCCAGCCCTCTATCCAAGTCCCCCTGCTCCCTTACTGCACTGCCTGGAGCACCGGCGGCTGGCGGCACTACAGCTGCACGGCCCAGCTGGAGCCAGGCCACGCCACCAGCACCACTGCGCAGCACAGAGCACCAGGTCAGCTGGGCTCTGCAGCTGCGCTGCCCCAGAAACTCTCAGCCCCGTTGCCCAGAGCACTGCGCTGGACGCAGAGCGAGCTGAGGCTGCGGGGGGAGGGGGAACAGCAGGGAGGAGCCTGGGGTAGCCTCCCAGGCCAGGAGCTCGGGCGACAGACAGGATGATCCCGCAGGCCAGATGTAGCCCACGGGCCATAGTCTGCCCACCTCTGCTCTGGAGGCAGGGGCTATAAAAGACTCATATCTCCTGTGGATCAGGTACAGAAGGGAATGAACACCACACACTGCCCAGGGGCTGACACTGGCAGTTGCGCTGAAAGACAGACGAGCTACAAGAGAACAGAGGGTGGGTACAGTTGCCATAACTTCTCATTGGGTGCAGAAATAGAAGGCTGGGCAGATGACAAACCTCATGACTACAGGTCTGAGGAAATTAAATGATTTTTTCAGCATGAACAAGGCAAAATTTGATGCAGAAACACTGTGATGGAGGGTTTGTTGGGGTTTTTTTTGCCCAAAGCCTTGTGGCTTCTGCAAAGATTTCTTTTTTATTATTTTGAGAAGTATGGATAATTAATGGAACTTTGAAATTTGAAATGCTTTCTGCTCACACCAGAAATCTGAACTTCTGTGCAACCTGGACAGAAAGCATTTCAAATATGAAAGCCAGGCTAATTGGAACCATACTGCCATAGGCAAAGCACTCCAGCTTGTCCTCTTGCCCCTAAAGGCACTGGGAACCCCCTTTTCCCCCTGGACCATTCCTGGAAGGCATGGCTGTTAATCTGTCTCAATAGCCAGCTCCCTAAACTCAGGACATACAGACTCTGCCTGTAATGGGGATCCAATTATTCCTCAAAGCTACATGTTGGGATTTTGAGATGTGGCACGATGACTCTAACCCATAATGAAGAGTTACTACTGTCTTGCATGTACTTCATGCTTTGAATCTATTTGCGTTTTTTAGCTGCTGGCCCCATTAAGAGGGACGCTGTTCTCAATTAAAACCAGCACATTGCTTCCCCAAGTTTAATTAGGAGCAGGGCTGTTCATTCTGGCACCAGCAGTATTTTGTTTTCAATTAATTGGCTTACCAGGCAACAGATGCCAGTGCCTTCTTTTCTCCTCTCCTCACGCTCCTGAGCACCTTACCACCACCTTCAAAACTTCTGAGAATGATTTTAAAGAGAGCACTTTCAGTAGCTGTTATTGGAAGGGTAAACAAAACTGCCCTCTGTGTTGCAGTGCAGACAGAACCCACAGAAAATTTCTGTCCTCTCTATATGATAGCATGGATAACAAAGGCTGAGAAAGACAGGATGAAAAGTGAATGAAATAACAGTTTGAAGAAGCATGGGCTTGTATCTCTATTTTAGTCTTGCCTTGAAGTTCAAGAGGAAACAATGGGAGGGTGGGGAGGGATGGGGGGGTGGAGAGAAAGGGCTGCTAGTTACTTTTCTTAATGAAAAATCATGCATCATATTTCAGACTTTCCCACAAGCATTCCATTAATCCAAGGCGTTGTCCCCCCAGGTCCCGGATTTCAGTTGACCCCTGTTGCTGTGTGTGCGTGTGGACTTCTAACAAGGATTGTTGTGGGGGCTGGATGCACTCCTCCCAGTCAGCTAGCAAAACACACAGATCGCCCACAACTGTACTGTTCCATCAGCAAAATTTTGTCCGATTGCTGCCTTTGGATTCCCTCTCCCCTTTACAGCTGTCTCCTACTGCTAGTTCAAGCATTCCCAGTCAGACAGCCTCAGCCCCTTCTATACTGCAAAGCCTCCATGATATGCTACTCACTGACCCAAGAGCCTTCTCCATTCTTCAGTGCATGCTACCCATAAGTGCTTCTATTCCTGCCAGGAGCTCTCTTTGCACCAGCTTCCCATCCTTCTGCCTCAGGCATCCCACTGCCACTAGGCAGTGAAAGCCTCCCTTGTTTAGCAACTGTAAAGTGTGAGATGGCTTCCAGGCTTAATACAGAGGTGTTAACTGCTGAAGCTTAAAAACAAGAGACTGACACTTATTTCGTCCCATAAAGTAGTACCCAGTCATAGCCCTTACATGGTATTGGCAAATGAAAACATAACCCTGCATGAAATACCCTATTCTATTAGGTTGAGCAAGCAGTTGGTGTGAGGGGGAATGGGAACAGTTTGATATACTGAAGTTTAATCCTTCCTTCTGGCTACTTTACCAGTGGGGATGCTTCCCTCTTCTACCTCTCAGTCCCCACACAACTTACCTTCACTCTCTACTTAGAACACTCTTGTTTCAGCCAGGAGGCCTATACAGCCAGATTCCTAACTTTAAAAAAGTGTTAAACAGGAGACAAGAAAAACAGGAGGTGACAGCTGGAAGGAAACATTGTGTGCCCACTTTCATTAGTCAAATCCTTGCTTATGGCTGCATCCTACCGCCCCAGTCCCTTTGCTTCATGATCTATTTTCATATACTTGCCCATTGCAATGGAATCTGAACAATGCCTATATAGAACAACTAGGGCCCTACCAAATTCACAGCCCATTTTGGTCTATTTCATAGGCATAGGATTTTTAAAATAGTAAATTTCATGATTTCAGATATTTAAACTGGAAATTTCATGTGTTGATAACTGTAGGGGTCCTAACCCAACTCTGAAGGCAGCAGCACAGAAGTAAGGGTGGCATAGTATGGTATTGCTACCCTTACCTCTGCACGGCTGCTGGTGGGGCACTGCCTTCAGAATGGGGTGCCTGGCCAGCAGCCACAACTCTCCGCCCACGCAGCTCTGAAGGCAGCAGTGCAGAAGTAAGGGTAGCAATACCGCACCCCCTCTACAATAACTCACAAACCCCCCCCCCACTCTTTTGGTTTGAGAAAGGCTGGTTTCCCTAGTGAAATCTGGTCTTTTGTGTACTTTTACCCTATACTATACAGATTTCATGGGGGGTGGGGGAGGACCAGATTTCATTGTCCGTGATGCATTTTTCATGGCTGTGAATTTGGTAGGGCCTTAAGAATGACTGATCCTGTCTACATATTCATCTGTAAAACACCTAGCAGAGAATATTTTCCTAATATACAGCTAAGAGACCATTTATAAAAGACTCCTCCCACTCCCCCTTAGTGGATCCCTGGTGTGCCCAATGACTCTCAAAAGGATTCTGCCTCTATGTCACACCATGCCCTAACTCTTGCAATCATGGCAGATTATCTCCACAGCACTGGCATCCCGACAGCCTAGGGAGAGCTTCCAAAGACACCAAGCTTCAAAGAGATTTCAATTTATCAATAATACTAAGACATACTGATGTACAACGGATCAGCTGGTCTGATAAGTGCTATAATTCTTACACGAGAGAATAAGCTACTCCTGCAAAACCCAAAGTGTCCTTTTATTTAGGATTCTCTTTTAATAACCTTAAAATTTTTATAGAAAGTCATTTTTAAACCTTAAATTCAAGTGGCGTGGTTATGAAAGGTGCTGGATTGATAGCTCTGTAGGCTGAAGTCCCTTGTTAGGACAGATTCAGTGAAGACTACAGCAGCAGCAGAAGTCTCCAAAATGCCCCAAAGTGCTTTGATGCCATCTGCCAGGGGCCATCATTCAAATGAGATTACCACAGTCACCATGTTCAGTTGAGGCTTGTTGTTGGCATCTTTGCTGAGATTAAAGCCCTGCTAGAGGTGTAGCATCTGAACGCCTCAGAGCCCCTCATAGTTACACCCTGCACAGACGTAACAAAAGCCTGCCCCTGCCCCATAGAGCTTCAAGTCTAAGGGTATGGCTACGCTTACAGCTGTACAGCGCTGGGAGTTACAGCTGTCTTCGTACAGCCGTGCAGGGAAAGCGCTGCAGTGTGGCCACACTGACAGCTACCAGCGCTGCAGTGTGGCCACATCTGCAGCATTTGCAGCGCTGTTGGGAGTGGTGCATTGTGGGCAGCTATCCCACAGAGCACCTCATCTCATTTTGGCGCCGTGGGGTGTGGGAAGGGGACGGAAGGGTGCGGGTCATTCCGCTTTCTGTCCCAAAGCCCTGTGATGCATTGCTTCACATCCCAGCAGTCACTGTTTTTCCGCATATGTTTGGCGCCATTGTGACTCTCCCAACGGTTTCTGTGCAGCGCAACTTCTGTGGGAAATGGAGCTCGAGCTGCTGAGGACTTTGCTGATGAGTGTTGCCAGCACATCACGTTTGGCAGTTGAGCTATTCCTTAAGCTCCAAAGTGACAGTGAGGAGTCCGATGATATCGATTCGCCTGACACGTATGACACTAAATTGCTTGTGGCATTCACGGAAATGCTCAGCACCGTGGAACACCGATTTTGGGCTTGGGAAACAAGCACTGAGTGATGGGATCACATCATCATGGAAGTCTGTGATGACGAGCAGTGGCTGCAGAACTTTCGGATGAGAAAAGCCACTTTCATGGGACTGTGTGCTGAGCTCGCCCCCACCCTGCGGCGCAAGGACATGAGATTGAGAGCTGCCCTGCTGGTGGAGAAGCTGGTGGCTATTGCAGTCTGGAAGCTGACAACTCCAGACAACTACTGATCGGTCGCAAACCAGTTTGGAGTGGGAAAGTCGACCGTTGGAATCGTGTTGATGCAAGTTTGCAGGGCCATTAATCGCATCCTGCTAAGAAGAACCGTGACTCTGGGGAACGTGCAGAACATTCTGGATGGCTTTGCACAAATGGGTTTCCCTAGCTGTGGAGGCGCGATAGATGGGATGCATATTCCTATTCTGGCACCACCCCACCTAGCATCTGAGCATATTAATCAGAAGGGGTATTTCTCTATGGTTCTCCAGGCACTTGTGGATCACTGTGGGCGTTTCATTGACATTAACACAGGCTGGCCTGGAAAGGTGCAAGATGCACGTATCTTTCGGAACTGTGGCCTGTTCAGGAAGCTGCAGGCAGGGACTTTTTTCCCAGACCGGAAGATCACAGTAGGGGATGTCGAAATGCCCATTGTGATCCTTGGAGACCCTGCTTACCCGTTAATGCCTTGGCTCATGAAACTGTATATAGGGAAGCTTGACAGGAGCAAGGATCGGTTCAACTACACGCTGAGCCAGTGCAGAATGACTGTGGAGTGTGCTTTTGGTCATTTAAAAGGGCACTGGAGATCTCTGTATGGGAAGCTAGACTTGGGGGAAAGCAGCATCCCTGCGGTTATATCCGCGTGCTGTACCCTCCATAATATTTGTGAAGGGAAGGGTGAAACATTCAGTCAGGCATGGACCTCTGAGGTTCAACGCCTGGAGGCTGAATTTGCACAGCCAGAGAGCAGGGCTACAAGGATTAGGGATGCCTTTAGGGAGGAATTTGAGGCTGAAAACCAACAGTAATGTTTGGTGCCTTGCACGAGAGTGAAGTGCAGTGGTTACAATGTTAGTAGGAATCTGTTTTTCCTAAGCTGATTTGCAGTGCCTGTTTCTTTCCTGGGCTAAGGTATCTTTGACTTTCTGCAATAATAAAGACTGTTTTCAAAGCCAAGAATTCATTTATTGAAAAGAAAATAATTTTATTGACAGACACACAACATTTTGGGAACCTAAAAGGGCAGAGGGGTGTGGTGGGGAACTGTACAGTCACGGGTTTGAATATGTCCTGTCTGGAGTGCTGTGCAATGACTGCTGCACTTCAGGATGCTTATACTGCATAGTGATGGGGGTTGAGTGCAGAGGGTAAGGGCCGTAGTTCTCAGGGCTGGTTGGTGAATGTACAGGTGTTGGGGGTGGTAAGAACCTGGATGCTGGGGAAGGGGTTTTGGAACTGACATTGGGGCACAAGGGAAAGAGCTTTGGGACGGGAGGGTGGGTGGTGCGCTAGTGCTCTGCCTGCATGGCTATGAGCGCCTGGATAGAGTCCGCTTGGCGCGCCAGGATGCTTATCAGCTGCTTTGTGCTTTTCTTCTTAGCCGCTGCGTTTCTCTGTCGGATCCTGCTTTCCCTTTCCCTCCACTCCTGAAGTTTTTTTACTCTCTCTGGCAGAGTGATCCATAACTGCTTTCAGCATGTCTTCTTTGCTTTTTCGTGGCTTCTTCCTGAGGTTTTGTAGCCTCTGAGCAGCGGATGATACTGGCAGTCGAGTAGTCAAGGACACTTTTCGAAAGGCAAAAATGGCAACAGTTAACATAGGATGCATTGTTTATAACCTCACCCAGACAGTTATTCCCACACAGTGAAGGAGTTTACAGTCTTCACTTCAGCATACTTTTCCCATAACAAACAGAGCGCACCTAACCCACAGGAGCCAGGAAACGGTGAGTAAGGGGGACTGATTGCTTCAGGGATTTGCAGGGGTTTCTGTGCATTGGGGAAAGCAAATTACTGCAGGGGGCATCTATTCTGAACAGTCTCCCAACATTTTCCACAGGAGTTAATCCTGGAAGCTGTCTCGCTGCTGCAGGTCACCTGGGAAGAGCGGGAGGGTCTTCTACAGCAATGCAGATTCTGCCCTGGCCCCTATGCAGCTTGCCTGTGTGCAGCAATGGTCCCCCCACCCCTCACGGCACAGTGGGACAAGGACCACAGTGACTCTCCCTATAAACTTGCGCAAGCGCATTGCCCACGCTCTGGCTGAAACTTTTGAAGAGATTACCGAGGCCGATTACTGCGATGTGATAGACCACATCAATGGGCAATTCCACATCTAGGCATGCATGCATGCAGCCTTAACCCTCCCCCTCTTCTCCCAAAACATTTCCATCCTGAAAAGCCACTTACCAGGAACCCGCTCCTCTGCTTGTCCTTCACCAAGTACCGGCTCCTGGAACTGACTACCTTCCTCCTGGCTTGAGAAGAGCTCCTGGCTGCATGCCTCCTGGGACTCCAAGGTGTCTCCCCCCACCCCAGTACCCTCACTCTCGGTTTCCTCCCCCCCCACTCTGAAGTGTCCTTCTTGGTCATCGGATTGGCAGTGGGGTCACCCCCAAGTATCACGTCCAGCTCCTTGTAAAAACAGCAGGTCATGGGGGCAGCACCAGAGTGGCGGTTTCCCTTGCGGGCTTTGCAATAGGCACTTCGCAGCTCCTTCACTTTAATCCTGCACTGCACCACATCCCGGTCATGGCCCCTTTCCAGCATGGCCCTTGATATCTGCCCATAGGTATCATAATTCCTACAGCTGGAGTGCAGCTGTGACTGCACAGCTTCCTCAGCCCAAACACTGATGAGGTCCAGCAACTCGCCATTGCTCCATGCTGGAGCTTGTTCGGCACATGGAGGCATGGTCACCTGGAAAGATTCACTGATTGCACTCCACACCTGGCTAAGCAAACAGGAAGGGGATTTTTTAAATTCCCGTGGCATTTAAAGGGCAGGTCACCTGAGGCCAGGGAAGTAGAGTGCGAACTGATGAGCAGAGTGGCTGAACAGGCATTCTGGGATACTTCCGAATACTCTGGAGGCCAATTACAGCACTTTTGGTGGCCACACTGGCAGAGCAACGCTGCATCACCAGTGCTGCAATCGTTATACCCCAGGCAGAGCAGGAATACAGCCAGCGCTGCAGTCAGGGAGATGCAGCGCTGTATGTTCCTTGCAAGTGTGGACGGTGAGTAAGTTGCAGAGCTGTAAACCCACCAGCAGCGCTGCAACTCTCCAGTGTAGCTAAGGCCTAAACAAATGCATTTAAACACAGTTGTGAAGCATGAGACTTAACTACACCTCAAAAAAACCTGTGCTGGGAGAGTTGGTTACCACACACCTTTCCCTAACATGGTTAAAGCAGAGCTGTGTCTTATGGAGTACAAACTGGGACTATTACCACGCTTCAAACCTGTCCCAGAACCATGTTGCAGCCTTGTACAGACCAGGGCTGAAGCATGATTAAACTCCAGTTAGGGTCCCAATTCCAGTCTCTGAGATATAATTGCATTTTAGCCCTCTCAGGGGACAACGGTGACTTAAGAGTCATGAGGTCAAAGGCTGTTTTTACAATATAGACAGACTGACAGTTGGCAGGAAGAAAACACGTAATAACTATATTAAGGAACCATGGGTAAAAATGGAGTGCCATAAAAAACCCCACTCACAATCACATTTCAAAACTGTGTTTAAACTTGGACATTTTTTGCAATGAAACTGAAGCCTGAGGAGGTCATTAATCCCAAATGTGGTGGTGGACTTTGGGATGTGGACACCTGTCTCCTACGAATTGGCTTTAAATCACTCACCAAATTTCAGACATCCTACGAAACAGCTGTCAGATGATGACACTCAGGTATTTCCAACTCCAGCCAGCTTTACTGGCGACAGGGATGAGAATGACCCCATAGCCTACTACTCATCATCACAGGGTTGCCAGGGGTCCGGTTTTTGACTGGAATGTCTGGTCAAAAAGGGACCCTGGTGGCTCCGGTCAGCACCATTGACCGGGCCATTAAAAGTCCAGTTGGCAGGGCTGGCAGGCTCCCTACCTGGCTCCATGCAGCTCCCAGACGCAGAGACATGCCCCTTTGGCTTTAAGCCATAAGGATGGCCAGAGGGGCTCCACGCGCTGCTCCCGCCCCATGTGCCAGATCCAAAGCTCCCATTGGCCGGGAACATGTCACTGCTTCCAGGGAGCCTCCCGATGTAGGCACTGCCCAGAGCCTACTACCCCCTCTCATACTCCAACCCCCTGCCCCAGCCTGGAGAACCATCCTGCACCATGAACCCCTCACTTCTGATCCCACCCTGGAACCCACAACCCCAGCCCAGAGCCCATACCTCCTCCCATATCTCAACCCCCTGCTTCAGTCTGGAGCCCCCTCTCACACTCCGAAACCCTCAGCTCCACTCTGAAGCCTGGAGCCCTCTCCTGCACCCCAAATCCCTCATCCCAGGCCCACCCCAGAGCCAGCATCCCAACCTCTGCCCCAGCCCAGAGCCCCCTCCTGCACCTGAACCCCTCAGTTCTGGCCCCACCCCAGAGCCTGCACCCTCATCCCCTCCTGCACCCCAACTCGCTGCCCCAGCCTAGTGAAAATGTGTGAGTGAGGGTGGGGGAGAGTGAGCGACAGAGGGAAGGAGGGATGGAATGAGCATGTGTGGGGCTTGGGGAAGGGGCAGGGCAGGGTGTTTGGTTTTGTGCGATTAGAAAGTTGGCAACCTTACATCGCCATCTGGCTGGTCGTCACTGTTCAACTCCCCTCAACAATTTTTACCTTACAGACTTCATTTCTGAACACTGTACTACAGAGGGACTTGAACTGCTCCCTCATATCAGCACCACCCAAATCATTAACCTCTGCACTCACTGCTTTTTGGTATAACAAAAGTAACTTGCCTTTCCATTAAGCAGCTGGATCAGCTCAGGCTTAGGCATGATTGTCCTTAATTAATTTGATATAATTCAATTTAATTTAGAAAAACATAAGTAGCCCAAGGGAAAATCCCTTTACTGTGCCTATAACTGAAAGTTGTTCCAATTCAAATATAATCTTTCACGGAAATTGTGAATGTGAAAGGTAGAGTCATATAAAGAGCTAGTTTAGAATGGAAATATTACACAATAGCAGCTGACAACAGTAAACCAAGAATGGGAGTGAGGGGTGGGGAGGAGATGAACAGTGAGACAATTGGCAAGATTCACCCCTAGTTTAGAGAGAGATGAATTCCTAACATCAAGAGCTGGTCTTTGGAAAATAAAAGGAAACTGGGACAGATAAAGCTCAGAAGGTAATGTTAGTATCAGAACTATGCCCTTTGTCTGTTCAACTGTATTAAAGTACAGAAAGAAAAGTAAATAGCGGGATGCAACAACTAACTAGGGAGAGAAAATTACCTCTCTCTGCAGAGTGAGACAAGAAAGTGACAGAACCAGAAACCATAAGAATAGAACCACATTATAACTGTATTCAAAAGCAATTGCCTAGGGCAGTTCCGCAGATAAATTGGTTCTGCTGCCTATTGTGGGCAGGGAAATTATTATTATTTTGAAACAACAAAGCTAGCATACTCTAAATTCCCCATCTAGCATGTCTACAAGTTTGAGAACATCGCTGTAACTTTCCAATTATGTTAAGTGTGGAACACAAACCAAGTTACAATTGTGCTTGGTAGTAACCGTATTTTAGAAGTGTTTCAAACATGATTACAAGCAATAGTGCAGAAAGGGCCAAAGAGACCCCAGTGCATTCTAAGTAGGTATCTGCTGAGGTTAAGGATAAATTCTCGTTAGCTTATAGAGCATTACTTTTGCTTTATGAGACCAAGAAATGATGAAAACTATAGGGGGAGACTGTTGTCTTTCACCCTCATTAGCAGCACAGATTGGGGAAATGCTGGCAACTGTGGCCAACCACCATTTTTCACAGACGTTGGGCCTGTTGGACTCTCAGGTTGGTGAGCAATCCTAACCCTGCCAGTCATATTGGCTAAAATCCAGTGGGATGAGAAGGGGACCTCTTCCCTCCCTTTTCTCTATCCCACCATCTACAGATCATATGAATTATGCAGATACAAGAAGTTTATTTATTTTTCAGGATGAAATAGCAGTGCTGGTAGCTTTTAGTTTATCCTCTAGGGGGCAACGGATATCCTAGCAACAAAGCAACTCCATGGCAAATTGCACACAGATTTAAAAAGGACATCAGCTAAAAATACCACAACTTCTTTTATTTTAACCTACAGTTACAACAACTGCTTAGGATTGCTGTAAGTGAACGAGCAGAAGGAAACAAGGATTTTTTCTGTATTTTTTCTGTTTATTTTGGGTGAAATTCACCAGCATACTGATGCCCATTAGCACAAGACCAATCCATTAATGAAGTCCCACTTACACCCTACTGAGAGGATTAGACAAGGTGTATGAGGTAATATTTTTTATTGGGCCAACTTGGTGAGAGACACAAGCTTTCAAGCTACACAGAGCTCTTCTTCAGATCTGGGAAAGGCACTCAGCCCAGGTCTACACTACAGACATATTGGTATAACTACGGTCACTCAGGCTGTGGATTGCTCACACTCCTGAGCGACACAGGTATACCAACCTAACTCTTGGTGTAGACAGGACTGTGTCAACGGAAAAGTTTCTCCTGTCAACATAGCTGCCGCCTCTTGAGGAGGTGGATTAACTATGCCGATAGGAGCAGCTCTCCCGTCAGCATGGGAGCGTCTTCACTTAAGCCCTGTAAGATGCACTGATGCAGCGTTTTAAGTGCAGACCTGCCCTCAGAGTGTCACAGCTAAGTACAAAACTGAACAGAGAGTTTAGCGTAAGTAGTCAGTGCACATTCTAACAGAACATTCAAGGTGAAATGGCCATTAACAGTTGTGCAATCATAGGACAAAAAGTGGGATCAGTGGGTTGCAGATTATCGTAATAAGCCATACATCCAATGTCTTTATTAAGACCGTGATTTTAGTGTCTAGCAAAGTTATGAATTTAAGCTCCCAGGCTCGTCTTTTGAAAGCGTTGTGCAGGTTTCCATTGAGGAGGACTGATAGATTAGACAGAGTGATTGCTTTGTAAAAAAAGTGTTCACCCACAGGTGATGTGATGTTTTTGTCTTATTTTCCTGTGTGAGTTCATTCGAAAGTGCAGTGATTGTCTGGTTTCATCGACACAGCTATTACTGGGGCATTCAGTGCGCTGAATGAAATACACCACATGTGATAGGCATGTGGAGAACTCATGGATCTTGAAAGGTGTGCCAATCATTGTAGCAGCAGAGATATATGTCTGCAGGTTTTGCATCTGTTGTTCTGGTAGAGCCTGGTGTTGCTTTGTGTTGCTGCATCCTGGTCTGTGGGGAACTTACTTCTGATGAAATTTCTTTCAGGACCGGGTCCCCATTGAATATGGGTTGCAGTTGTTTGATGATACCCTGTATGGGCTCCAGGGGGGTTGGTAGGTGACAAGTAGGGGTGTGTGGCCAGAGGGGGCTTTATTTCTGTATTGAAGCAAGTTCTCTCAGGGTATTTGCGTAGCCCGTTCCATGATGTCATCTATTTCTCTGGTGGATTGTCCTTGTTTGGTGAAGGTGGTTTTGAGCGTGTTAAGATGCATATCCCAGGCTTTCTTCTTGGAGCATATTCTGTGGTACCTAAATGCTTGGCTGTAGATAACAGACTGATTGGTGTTTTTCGGGGTGGTTACTGGACTGATAAAGGTGATCCAGCTGTGACGTTATGAGTATCTTTCCCAAACTTGAAAAATAGCTCCGTCTAGCTTGAAAAAACTTGTGTCTCTCACCAAAAGAAGTTGGTCCAATAAAAGATATCTCCTCACCCATCTTGTCTCGCTATTACCCGAGACCGACATGACATCATTCACACTGCACACTATCGAGAGAATGTCAGTGGAAGTTAAGTGGTGCACATGCCTTTTGCGGAGCCTCTGCACAAGGCTGATTTTTAATCTGTCTCCCCTGGGCAGTTCTTTGTGCACACTCAGTTTCCTTGGTTTGTGCAGGTCTTTCAGAGAGAAAAAAGTTGGTTTAAAACAGGAAATGGACTGCAAAACTGCAAACTGACAGAGAGAGAGGTAGTATTTGAAACCTGTTTTTAAAACACAGTTTTTGAAGCTGACTAAATTCCGCATTGGCGGTGTCGCTTTAAGATGTCCGGGTGAAGAGTCAGGAGCTTAGTGATTTTGATGAGCTCAAAATGTCCCACTTCAAGTTAATAAAAATCACTTTCCCTATTGTCATTCTAATCTTAATGACAACAGGTCAGCACAATTTCCAAGCTAAAGGACCTTCTGGGATTGAATACTCGTATGTTGCACAAATGTGGAAATTTAAAACAAGGCCCTTGTATTCAGTGAAACATCCCCTCATGATACTGGACTTAGTATTTAGGGGGAAAAACCTACAAAAAACAAGGTATCTCAAATTTTCTATTTAGGACTAACTACATTTGAGGAGAGGAAAAGGCATCACGTGTATGTTCTAAGTTGTTACTAATCATGCCATTGTTTATCAGATGCTAAACATCCTTCTCTGGGAGACTTTGCTGCTCTCCTGCCATGGGCTCCTGCTGTGGAGTCTTTGTAATAACACAGAAATACAGCCAAGTAAATTCCCTGACCAGGAACACAGTATGCATCCTGCTGTCACACTGGGGAAATGCATTTGGCAGCTGACTCATATCACATACTGCATGATAGTAAGGGACAGGCCAAACATAGGAGGGCCTTGTGGGGATCCAGGAGGATCAGAAAGTTCCAACAAGGTTCTGAACTCAATACTCAGACAATGAGCATAATGGTGAGTGATCATAGGAGCAGCCTTTCAAACCTATCTCCCAGATGCAATTAACAAGTTTAGGATAATGCTCACCAACTTCTCCTGTGGCAAGAGCACTGATGAATCATCACTCTCATTTGCCACTTTAAACACATTCTAACAGAGGTATTTAAGAGCTCCTGACATCTCACAGAAAACATGGAAAGATATGATCTATACACTGTTTAGATTAAGTAAGTTCTAAAGAGAATGTGCTTCAGTGTACTGTCTTCCTGCTGTACAATGAATGACATAAGCATGAACCTACTGTGACAGGTTGGATCACAAAACCCCACCAGGAGCTGCCACCCGATGTGCCAAGACTACTTTTACCCCTGCTTTCCCTGCCAGCTCTGGACTCCAGCACCCTGTCTTGCTGAGCCAGACACAACCATCTGAAGTCTGAATTACTTACCTTAAAGATGCAGGTTTACCTGAAAGCAGCTAATAGAAGTGTTCTTGTCTTTAACACTCAGATGCCCAACTCCCAATGGGGTCTGAACCCAAATAAATCCGTTTTACCTTGTATAAAGCTTATACAGGATAAACTCATGAATTGTTTTCCCTCAATAACACTGATAGAGAGATATGCACAGTTGTTTGCTCCTCCAGGTATTAATACATACTCTGAGTTAATTAAGAAGTAAAAAGTGATTTTATTAAATACAGAAAGTAGGATTTAAGCGGTTCCAAGTAGTAACAGACAGAACCAAGTAAGTCACCAAGCAAAATAAAATAAAACGCACAAATCTATGTCTAATCAAACTGAATACAGATAATCTCACCCTCAGAGATGCTTCAGCAAGTTTTTCCTCAGACTGGACACCTTCCAGACCTGGGCACAATTCTTTTCCCTGTACAGCTCTTGTTCCAGCTCAGGTGGTAGCTAGGGGATTCTTCATGATGGCTCCTCCTCAGGGGTGAAAGTAACTCACAGGACTTACCGCCTTACCTGTATGGCCGGAGTTGGGAGGGGGTCATCTGGAAGAGGCGTGGCCTCAACCGGAAGAGGTGGGGCCTCAAGATTTAAAGGTCCTGGGACACCAGCTGTGGCTGGGAGTCCCAGGGCCTTTAAATCACCCAGTGGGCTCCTAGCTGCAGAGGTGGCTGGGAGCTCCCGGCACGAACTAAAGGGCCCGAGACTCCAGCCGCCGTGGAGCCCCAGGCCCTTTAAATGCTGGCCCCAGCCAGGCCACTGTAGCTGAGGGCCGAGGCCGGGACTTAAAGGGCTCCTCCGGGCGTCCTGCTGCAGCGGGGAGCTTGTACTAGCCCTTTAAATGCCGGCCCCAGCCCACCCGCTGGAGCTGTGGGCCGGGATTTAAAGGGCTCGGGGCTCCCCGCAGAGCCCTTTAAATCCCTGCCACAGAAGCCGATGTGGTCACGCATGGCGTATTGGCTCTTGCCGGTATGCCGGACCGGACTGGACTGGCTTACTTTCATCTCTGCTCCTCCTCCTCTGTTCTGTTCCACTCCTTTATATATCTTTTGCATAAGGCGGGAATCCTTTGTCCCTCTCCGGGTTCCCATCCCCTCCTTCTTAATGGAAAGACACCAGGTTAAAGATGGATTCCAGTTCAGGTGACATGATCACATGTCACTGCAAGACTTCATTGCCCACTTGCACACATGTATAGAGGAAGACTTACAGGTCAACACAACCATCTGCAGACAATTGTCCTGCTTAATGGGAGTCATTAAGATTCCAAACCACCATTAACGGCCCACACTTTGCATAATTACAATAGGCCCTCAGAGTTATATTTCATATTTCTAGTTTCAGATATAAGAGTGGTACATTTATACAAATAGGATGATCACATTCAGTAGATTATAAGCTTTGTAATGATACCTTACAAGAGACCTTTTGCATGAAGTATATTCCAGTTACATTATATTCACTCATTAGCATATTTTTATAAAACCATATAGACTGCAACATCACACCTACAATAACTGAAAAGCTCATCTGCTTATTCCTCAGCTATAGTCAGAATTCTCCATAACATCAGAATACGTTTCTGTGTCAACCAACTGTGATGTCAAACAGATTATGTCATCATGTAAGAAATAAAAATCTGAGGCTAATGAACTTTACAGAAATTATAAATCTGCTCTTAATATATGCCCCTATGTAGTACAAAAACAACCACCGCCACCCAAAACAGAAATGTGTGTGCCCATATGTAATAAAAACACAGTAACTCTGACATATCATCATATACATTAATTTAGAGAGGACCAAATTTACAAGACAAAACTACGGGAGCTCTTGGGTGCCAAAGACTTTTGAAAATCTGACCCAGGTTTAAAAAAATTACTCCTTAAGATGTGTGTATGTCTTTAAGGATCATACATTCACACACTTAAATATCACTCAAACTACTAGTAAAAAAAAAAATCTTATCGCCCAATTAATACTGATGTATCCCTCTAACAGTGCATAGAGGAAGAATAAAATACGCACTCATACTTATCATGGCCCTTACAAGTCTCACATTTATGCTGTAACAGAATGATACACACCTGAGGCTTATTAGTAAATGCCTCTGGCTGCAGTTTGGGAGATTGCAAGGTTTGAACTTCTTAGGTTCAAAGCCAGACCAGGCAGCTGTTAACCTACATTTCCTCATGTGAGCTTTGTACTGCTTTCCTCTCAGCATTTTGGAAGACTGCTCTGGTTATTATAGCAATACATAACACCCCCTTGCCCCCTATTTTACACTGCTTTTAAATGTGGACAGTACTAAGGCTTGGTCTACACTATGAGTTTAGGTTAAATTTAGCGGCGTTAGATCGATTTTACCCTGCACCCATCCACATGATGCAGCCATTTCTGTCAACTTAAAGGGCTCTTAAAATCAATTTTGGTACTCCTACCCGACAAGGGGATCAGCGCTGAAAGCGATCTCCTTGCTGGGTCAAATCTGGGGTAGTGTGGGCGCAATTCGACAGTACTGGCCTCCAGAACCACCTGCGACAATGTTTTTGCCCCGTTAGGCATTGGGAGTGCAACCCAGAATTCATATGGGTTTCTGGAGACTGCGGGATAGCTACCCACAATGCAACACTCAGAAAGTCGACGCTAGCCTCGGTACTGTGGACGCACACTGACGACTTAATGCGCTTAGTGGGGACACACACAAACGAGAGTATCAAATCAATTTCTAAAAAAATCGACTTCTATTAAATCAAACTAATTTCATAGTGTAGACATAGGCGGCAGGTTATATATGTTTGCAGTGCTCGAGCACCAGGAATATTCAGAGCTGGGTCTCTCCCCCGGCCCTGCCTGGATTGGGCCCCGGCCCCCGCGGGTCTCCCCTCCCACAGCGCCGCGTCCCTGCCTGACAGAAAGCAGTGCAAAGCCTCTCCCCTGCCTGCTTGTGCTGCCAGAGTAGAACGGCTCCCAGCAGAACTGCTGTCTGTTGCCCCAGGATCCTAGTGCCTGCCATCCACTAATGGCAGGGCAGGCTGCCCTTACCCTGTCCTTTTGCCCTAGCCCTAAGCCTCTCCAACACCCCAAACCTCTCTTCCATAGTCAGAGCCCTCATCCCCCTGCACCCTAATCCTCAGCCCCAGCCAGAGCCCTCATCCCCCCGCACCCTAATCCTCTGCCCCAGCCCTGAGGTCCCCATGCAGCATGAACTCTTCATCCCCAGCCAGAGCCCTCATCCCCCTGCACCCTGATCCTCTGCCCCAGCTCTGAGCCCCCCCCGCTGCATGAACCCCTCATCCTCAGCCCCAACCCTCATCCCCCCACACCCTGATCCTCTGCCCCAGCTCTGAGCCCCCTGCAGCATGAATCTCTCATCCTCAGCCCCAACCCTCATCCCCCCGCACCCTGATCCTCTGCCCCAGCCCTGAGACCCCCCCCAGCATGAACCCCTCATCCTCCCGCACCCTGATCCTCTGCCCCAGCCCTGAGCCCCCCTCCGCAGCATGAACCCCTCATCCTCAGTCCCACAGCCCTCACCCCAACCCTCTGCCCTAGCCCTGAGCCCCGTCCTGAATCATGAATCCCTCATCCTCAGCCCCACAGCCCTCACCCTTGCACTCCCTCCTATCCTCGAACTCCCTCCCAGAGCATGCACCCCCTCCCAGATCGTGCACCACTCCCCTTTCCCATCCCCAAACTCCCTCCCAGAGCCTGCACCCCTCACTCCCTCCTGCACACCCACCCTCTGCCCCAGCCCGGAGCCTGCACTCAGCACCCAAACTCCATCCCAAAGCCTGCATCCTGCACCCCAATCCCCAGTCCAGGACCTGCACTCCAGACCTCCTCCCCCAAACCCCGCCCAGAGCCTTAGGCAGGTGGGGACGGAGTTTGGGGGGGGCAGGTTCTGGGCACCACCATAATTTCTATAAACTTGCCACCCATGAGTGCAGACATCCCTAAGACACACACTCAGCTAATCCAGCAACACAGGAATGCAACAGTCCTTGAGAGGTATCTGTGAACACCAATCTTACCCCTTCAAGTTACAGGCGCTTGATTTGGCAAGATGAAAGCTAAAAGTCATGATCATCAGAAGGAAAAGTAGATAACATTCATTAGGTCCATAACTGGACTCTCACAGCCTTAAAAGATGGCCTGCAAATGCGTTTGGAAAATTAGCCTCTATTTTTCTGTGATTAACTACAGACGAAACAGGTCTGTTAGGTCATTCTGTCCATCTATCTGCCACTGTTGGACTGTTCTTTACAGTACATTCACTATGATTTGTACAGTCTTGCCTTTAAGTCCCAATTTAAGTCTCCCACTTCTCTTGGGTGACTGACTGCTCCACAGCCAAAAACATCTCATCATCAGAATATTTTTCCTGATATTCTATCAGAATTTTTCTTTTCTCAGTTTCATCTCATTAGCTCCTGGCTCCACTCTAAATAATTACTCTCCCTCTTTGTCATTTTACACCCTTATGTCTAACTCCATTTTCCTCATCCACTGATTTTGTAATTCTAGCAAACAAAGTAATAGGATTGGTCTGGCAATGTTCATTCTACATGAACTCCTGCTGTTGGCTGCTCATGGTTCCTGCTGCTCTCTAGGGGTATTGGGAGCCCCACAAGGCTCTTCTATCCAACATCCATATGAAACCACTGGGGCCTGGTCTACACTACGCGTTTAAACCGAATTTAGCAGCGTTAAACCGATTTAACCCTGCACTCATCCACACAACAAGGCCCTTTATATTGATATAAAGGGCTCTTTAAACCGGTTTCTGTACTCCTCCCCGATGAAAGGAGTACGCTGAAATCGGTATTGCCACGTCGGGTTAGAGTTAGTGTGGCCGCAAATCGATAGTATTGGCCTCTGGGCGGTATCCCACAGTGCACCACTGTGACCGCTCTGGAAAGCGATCTGAACTCGGATGCACTGGCCAGGTAGACAGGAAAAGCCCCGCAAACTTTTGAATTTCATTTCCTGTTTGGCCAGCATGGAGAGCTCACCAGCACAGGTGACCATGCAGAGCTCATCAGCACAGTAACAATGCAGTCTCCTGAGAATCGAAAAAGAGCTCCAGCATGGACCGCATGGGAGGTACTGGATCTGATCATTATATGGGGAGAGGATTCAGTGCTAACAGAACTACGTTCCAAAAGACGAAATGAAAAAACATTTGAAAAAATTTCCAAGGCCATGATGGGGAAAGGCCACTCCAGGGACTCAGTGCAGTGCTGTATGAAAGTTAAGGAGCTCAGACAAGCCTACCAGAAAACCAAAGAAGCAAACGGAAGGTCCGGGGCAGGGCCAAAAACATGCCGCTTCTACACTGAGCTGCATGCAATTCTAGGGGGGTCTGTCACCAGTTCCCCACCCCTGTCCGTGGATTCCGAGGTGGGGGTGGTAATCTCAGCCATGGCTGAGGATTCTGCGGACAGGGAAGATGAGGAGGAGGAAGAGGAGGATGAGCTTGCAGAGAGCACACAGCACTCCGTTCTCCCCAACAGCCAGGAGCTTTTTCTCACCCAGATGGAATTACCCTCCCAGCCCTCCCAAGCCACTAGCCCAGACAATGAAGCCATGGAAGCAACCTCTGATGAGTGTACCTTTGTAAATATAAAACATGGTTTAAAAGCAAGCATTTTTTAATGATTGATTTGCCCTGAGGACTTGGGATGCATTCGCGGCCAGTACAGTTATTGGAAAAGTCTGTTAACATGTCTGGGGATGGAGCGGAAATCCTCCAGGGACCTCTCCATGAAGCTCTCCTGGAGGTACTCCAAAAGCCTTTGCAGAAGATTTCTGGGCAGGGCAGCCTTATTCCGTCCTCCATGATAGGACACTTGACCACGCCATGCATGTAGCAAGTAATCTGGTATCATTGTATGACAAAGCCTAGTTGCGTATGATCCCGGTGATTGCTGGCATTCAAGCAACATCCTTTCTTTATCTCGCTGTGTTATCCTCAGGAGAGTGATATGGTTCATGGTAATCTGGTTGAAATTCAGGAATTTAATTAAGGGGACAGATGGCCATTCCTACTGGGCTATTTGCCTGTTGCTTAAAAGAAATCCTTCCTTGCAGATAGCCAAGTGGGGGGGGTGGGGGGGAGGAAATGGCGCTGAGCTTTTCGCGTTTGGCTAGCAGAGATCTTCCCTGTTACCAGTCAAGTGGGGGGGGGGAAGGGGGGTGTTTAGCAGTGATCTTTCATGATACCAGCCACGCGGTGGGGGGAGGGGTAAAGCGATCATCCCAGAGAATTGGATGGAGGGGTGGTTTCTGCTGCTGCATGTTAACAGGAAAGAAGCAGCACTGAATGGGATTTGCTCGGTATTTGGGAAAGGAGGGCACTGTGTATAGGAAGGCTGCAGAAGCCGAAAGACAATGGCTTACCATGGACGCATGCAAACTGAATTCTGCTGCCCGGACCACCGTTTGTGAGATCTGTAATACCAGAGCCGCAGGCACTCAATATTAAGATGCAAAATGCAACCTTGTAGTGAAAAAACATGTGCTATGTAAGGTGAATAGTGTTGTTCACCGTGAAAGAGTATAAGCATTGTTCTGTAAAATGTATCTTTTTAAATACTTCTCTCCCTTTTTTCCCTCCCTCATGCAGCTGCAAAATTGTCAAGCCTCCCTACTCCATCCCGAAGACTATCTCAGATAAGGAGGCGGAAAAAAAAGATGCGAGACGAAATGTTCTCGGAAATCATGGAAGTGACCCACAATGAAAGAGCTCATTTGAATGAGTGGAAGGACGTGGTATCAAATTACAGGAAAGATGCCAGTGAACGTGAGGACAGGAGGGACCAACGTGAGGATAGAAGGGACGAACGTGAGGAGAGGAGAGATGCTCGAGATCAGAGGTGCAGGCAGGAAGATCAGCAGTGGCGGGATGCAACGCTGGGGCTGCTGCTTGATCAAACTGACATCCTCTGAAGTCTGGTGGAGCTTCAGGAACAGCAGCAGAGTCACAGAGTGCTGCTGCAGCCCCTGTGTAACCACCTTCACCCCTCACCATGTTCCATATCTTCTTCACCCAGACGTGTAAGAACACGTGGGGGAAGGCTTCGTGCACCCACCCACTCCACACCCATGGACAGTCCAACCAAAAGGCCGTCATTACTTTGAAATTTTTTTTAGTGGCCTTTTCCTTCCCTCCTATCCTCCTCCCAAACCAGACCCGGGATACCTTGTCAGTTCTCTCCCTCTTTTTATAATGACTTAATAAAGAATACATGATTTTTAAATGATAGTGACTTTATTTCCTTAAGCAAGCTGTAATTGAAGGGGGAGGGTGGGTTGCTTACAGGGAATGAGTCAATCGGGGGAGGGGGGTCATCAAGAGGAAACAAACACAGCAGTCACACCTTATCCTGGCCCATGATGAAACTCATTTTCAAAGCTTCTGATGCGCACCGCTTCCTGGTGTGCTCTCCTAATCGCCCTAGTGTCTGGTTGTGCGTAATCAGTGGCCAGGTGATTTGCCTCAGCCTCCCACCCCACCATAAAGGTCTCCCCCTTATTCTCACAGAGATTGTGGAGCACACAGCAAGCAGCAATAACAATGGGGACACTGGTTTGGCTGAGGTCTGAGTGAGTCAGTAATGTGCGCCAGCGCCTTTAAACGGCCAAATGCACATTCAACCACCATTCTGCACTTGCTCAGCCTGTAGTTGAACAACTCCTGACTACTGTCCAGGCTGCCTGTGTATGGCTTCATGAGCCATGGCATCAAGAGGTAGGCTGGGTCACCCAAGATAACGACAGGCATTTCAACATCCCCAACTGTTATTTTCTGGTCTGGGAAGTAATTCCCTTGCTGCAGCCATTTAAACAGAGTAGTGTTCCTGAAGACATGAGCGTCATGAACCCTTCCTGGCCATCCCATGTGGATGTTGGTGAAACGTCCCTTGTGATCCACCAGTGCTTGCAGCACCATTGAAAAGTACCCCTTGCGGTTTACCGTACTGGGTGCGCTGGAGCTCCGGTGCCAAGATAGGGATATGCATTCCATCTATCGCCCCACCACAGTTAGGGAATCCCATTGCAGCAAAGCCATCCACTATGATCTGCATGTTTCCCAGAGTCACAATCTTTCATAGCAGCAGCTTAATGATTGCTTTGGCTACTTGCATCACAGCAGCCCCCACAGTAGATTTGCCCACTCCAAATTGATTCCCGACTGACCGGTATCTGTCTGGTGTTGCAAGCTTCCAGAGGGCTATTGCCACTCGCTTCTCAACTGTGAGAGCTGCTCTCATCTTGGTATTTTGGCGTTTCAGGGCAGGGGAAAGCAAGTCACAAAGTTTCATGAAAGTGCCCTTAACGCATGCGAAAGTTTCGCAGCCACTGTGAATCGTCCCAAACCTGCAAAACTATGTGGTCCCATCAGTCTGTGCTTGCTTCCCAGGCCTAAAATCGGCATTCAATGGCTAGAACCTGCCCCATTACCAGCAGGATCTCAAAAGCGCAGGGGCCCGCTGTTTGAGAGAATTCTGTGTCCATGTCCTCATCACTCTTGTCACCGCGCTGCCGTAACCACCTCCTCCTCACCTGGCTTTGCAGGTGCTGGTTCAGCATAGACTGCACGCGAATGCGCGAGGTGTTTACAACATCCATGATTGCGGTCTTGATCTGAGCAGGGTTCATGCTTGCTGTGCTATGGCATTTGCACACTTCACCCAGGAAAAAAGGCGTGAAACAGTTGTCTGCTGCTTTCACGGAGGGAGGGGTGAGGCTGTACCCAGAACCACCCGCGACAATGTTTTTTGCCCCATCAGGCACTGGGATCTCAACCCAGAATTCCAAGGGACGGGGGAGACTGCAGGAACTATGGGATAGGTACGGGATAGCTACCCACAGTGCAATGCTCCGGAAATCGACGCTAGCCTCGGTACATGGACGCACACCGCCGAATTACTGTGCTTAGTGTGGCCGCGTGCACTGGACTTTATACAATCTGTTTTACAAAACCGGTTTATGTAAAATCGGAACAATCCCGTAGTGTAGACATACCCTGGGAGAGCTTGTGAGACAACATGGGCTGATGTGCTAGCAGTACCCAGACAACATCCAGCACCATCTCCCAGCTTTCTAAATATCCAGCCAAAATTAGAATCCGGATGAAGAGTAGTTGGCTGAAGTTGCACCCTGGCAAGACAGAACTGACAATATTAGGAAGAAAGCAGCATTTCAAAAACTTCTCTCTAGAACAGCTTTCCTCTGAAAAATTTAGAAAGAAACTAAGTTTTTGTATCAAAAATTTTCCCGACATTCAGATTTTTTGACAGAACACAAACAAAAAGTTGAGTCATTGTTGAAAATTGGGAAATGTAATTATGCAAAAAAAAAAAAGTATAGTTCAAAAAGGCATTTTTCATCCAAAAAAGTACACACATTTCTTTTAGTTATTCCAACTTCAACGTATGTGCAATCTAACTAAGATAACACCATATGCAGCAATACAACATACAACATGCTCAAGGAAGCCTAATAGTAAGGGTAATACAGAAACCACCTACTTAAATATCCTGCCTTTAATGCATTTAAATTCTCAACCATTATATTATTTTACATTATGTTTTGCAACTGCAGAGTTGCTTCGTAGTGTTCTTGAGGGAAATGAACATTCCACGGATTTTCAAAAATTCTGTATTTAGCCTCAGATTTATAAATTGTTGAAAAGACAACAGAATCCAAATGTTGGTTTAAAAATATCCCATGAATTTTCCCTTATAATGCAAGTACCCAGGTGGTTTGTGTAAAGACAATCATAATAGCTAGCGTTGTCCCATGGATCACACTTTGATCAGGGTAATTCAGTACAAGCTGGCTCACAAGATGCATTGGTATATCACCTTTACGCATTATCTGCATAGATGTTGGAGATGTAGAGCAGATATGCAATAATCCTGCATAAAATTTGAGACTAGTCTTTTGGAGTGCAAAGGTCAGATTAATGGCTTTGCTGCTGGAGACCACCACAAACAACAATTTATCTCCATTCCTATCTCTATATTCTCTGAGCAAGTAGGAAAAATAATTGGTTCTTGATGGTTACAACTGCTGCCAAAACAATCATCCTGAGGAACCAGAAATGGCAATCTATGCCATGTGAGGAAATGTGGATATACGCTTTACCGGACTTTGCACAATGTGCGGAAGTTCCCTTTGGACATTAGGACAAAATTGACAGATTTACTCTAATATGGAGGTTATTTTCAGGCTTTACATTGTGAGCAACTGTTTTGAAGCGGGTTTTATTCTACTGATCTTGTCACTTTCATACTTGTGGAATCGCAATAGTCTCCAGAGACAAAACTCTTCCTCTGCTTTCCTCTCTATTCATTAATGGTATCAGAGCACCAAATTGGTACCTCTATCAATCACTAATAGCAAGTGAGAGTTCTTGAATAATAATTTGTTATGAAATGTCTCTGTGTAATACTCTGCTTGTATTTTCAGTTGCAATATATGAGTATTCTCTGTATATATTTATACTACAGTATTTTTGTATACTCAACAATAGATGAAGAGCCACTAGAGATTATATGAAGACAGGAGTAAGAAGTCAAGTTTTGTCATGGATTAAAGTATAGTTAATAAACTGGAAGCCAAGCATTACATGTTCACTTCTCAGTGTTGGAAGAGATTAATAATGTGATGTCTGAGAGACCAGTACTGCTGAACAGGACTAGTACTGTTGAGTATATTTATTGTAGTAGTGCATTCTTCCAAGTAGAAGTCATTGGGAGCTTTGCCATTTATGATATAGCATCAGGCCTTTAAGGATTTGAAAGGAAGAGTGAATAGTGAGATAGTTTGCTGATGCTCAAGTTATTTAGGTGGTATCCCAAACTGGGAGGGATTTTGAGAAACTCCAGAAGAACCTAACAAAAACAGGTCATTAGACAAAAACACTAGTAGGTGAATTTCAACACAGAAAAGTACAAGGTAATGCAAATGGGAAGGAATTAAGATTCTCTATGATCTGATGGGTTCTTTCTTGTAATCTCTCAAAAAAAAAGATCTAGGCATCATTATGGGCAGCTTACTGGCCAGCGTGCAGAGACAGACAAAATGCCACTAAAGTATCAGCTTGTACTAAGAAGTGGATAAAGAATAATATAGAATGTATTATATTTTTATTGAGTAAATCAGTGATACTTCCTATACATGAATATTGCCATCTGGTTTGGTCTCCTCATCTAAAAAAGCATAGTAGAAAAGATCCTAGAGAAAGGCAAAAAAAAAAATTATTAGAGGCATGTGAGTAAGTATAGTCAACAATCCATTCCATAGTTACTGAATCCATCCCAGGATTCAGGCAGGCCCTGTGGTGAGAAGTGTGCAAAAAGGCTGTGCTGTTTAATAGGCAAGCCAGAGATCCAGGGAGAGGTACAGAGTCTGAGAGTGCCAGGTGTTTCAAGAATGAATACAGTTCACCACCCCTGACTCCTGTCTCTTCTCTAGTGCAAGGGACTTCCATATGAGAAGAGATTAATTAAAAGACTAATTAATGTGGAAGAGAAGAGTAAAAGGAGACTCAATAGTTACATGAATTAATGAATGGCATAGAAAAGACTAACTGGACACTTTACCATCTCAAAAGAGGAGGACAAAGAGGGCATTTGATTAAATTAAAAACCAACAAGCTTACAAAAAAAGGTTAATATTTTCTTATGCAATATATAATTAACTTGTGGAACTCACTGCCATAGGGATATTATTGAGGGACTTCTCTTAGATGAATTAAAATTTGCTGCTGTTCTAGTAAGAATTCAATTATAGAGGATATCGATATGCTTGGTTCAGAGCAGAGACAACCCGTACCTGCCCACAGTGAGGAGGGGGAGGCAGAGTGAGGGCAGTGGCTTCAGCAGATGTTAGTGAGCATGCTCAGTACAAGCCAAGAAGCAAATTGGGGGACCCCACATGCCTCCCCTCCCCATGCATCGCCTCTGGTTCAGAGCATGAACTCATGACTCTCTGGGCTCATAAATATCTCCCACTCCAAAGCACTGCACAACTAAGTGCATAGTGTGGATTTATTCATCTGAAACATTCAGCATTTCCCACATGGAAATACATGGACCACAATGAGCACTGTTCTGTGCCTACATAGTAATACCTATATTCACAGAGACTGCTCCATGAAAGACCGACAACTGCTAGCTTCTATGTGTGATGTGACCACCATTTTTTGTTAAAACATTTACTGTACATCCTACTCTGTCAAAATACATTTTTATATTTATTTCTAGAAAAAATAATGTTGTCCCCCTGACAGATGGGACTTCTATTCCTCAGTCCCTCTGATTTGTGCATTTCCAGTCAGTCATGATGCAATAAGACATGGTCACACATTGTGGGTAGCCAGTCCCAGATACAGATTCAGTCACCTCCCAATCACTTATGAAACTGTATCTCCCTTAGAAGTCTACAGACAATATAACGAAAAAGACCAGAGCCCCATGACCTAAAGGAACAAAACAATCAATCACTTGCAATCAAGACCCCCTGCAGCTTCTGCACCAATCACACTTGCTCACTGAATTACATCCAATGAACTGTAAAGGTGGCAGGTCTAAGAGTGGTAGCCGTGTTAGTCTGTATCAGCAAAAACAATGAGGAGTCCTTTAGAGACTAACAAATTTATTTTGGTATAAGCTTTCGTGGGCTAAAACCCACTTCATCAGATGCATGGAATGCAACATACAGTAGGGAAGTATAAATACACAGCATATGAAAATATGGAAGTTGCCTTGCCAAGTAGGGGGAGAGTCAGTGCTAACAAGCCAATTCAATTTAAGTTGGAAGTAGGCAATTCTCAACAGTTTACAAGAAGGAGTGGAAATCACTTCTGTAGAGTTAATGAGGCCAGTGTAAACAAGGTGGCCATTTCAAACAGTTGACAAGAAGGTGTGACAATTTAGCAAGGGGAAATTAGTTTTTGTAAAAACAACAAGGAGTACTTGTGGCACCTTAGAGATTAACATATTGATTTAGTTTCTGTAGTGTCCCATCCACTCCTAGTCTCTATTCAGACCTAATTTGATGGTGTTCAGTTTGCAAATTAATTCCAGTTCTGCAGTTTCTCATTGGAGTCTATTTTTGAAGTTTTTTTGTTGAAGAATTGCCACTTTTAAATCTGTTATTGAGTGACCAGGGAGATTGAAGTGCTCTCCTAGTGGTTTTTGAATGTTATAATTCCTGATGTCAAATTCAGATTCATTTATTCTTTTGCATAGGAACTGTCAGGTTTGGCCAATGTACATGGCAGAGGGGCACTGCTGGCACATATAACATTGGTAGATGTGAAGGTGAACGAGTCCCTGATGTGGTTTGGTCCTGTGATGATGTCCCTTGAATAGATATGAGGACATATAATAATAATAATGCAGAACATTGATGGCATCATCCCCTACAGCAGCAGCACAACAATAGAGAACACAGAAATAGGCTAGAGCAGTGAAGGAAGCCAAGAGAGCTCTCTATTCCTTCATTAAGAACTCTACTAAGTCACGACTAGTTGAACCATCCTGAATAGTCAGCTGATTAACAAACCCAAACTATATTATCCAAATCTCAGAGACAACCACGATTCATCACAAAGAACTGATTCCTTTGCTGAACACACTAACCTACTACAAGCAAGTTGTCATAACTTTCCTACTCAGATCTGAACTTTAGAGTTCAGAACATGAGAAGCTAGCATGAAACCTCCAAACTTAATTACCAGCTTGGATCTGATATCGCTGCCACCAGCCAGAATTCCAGTGTCTGGCTCACTCTGGTCTCCCCAAAACCTTCCCTGGGGAACCCCAAGACTCAGATGCCCTGAGTCTCACCACAAAGGGAAATAACCCCCTTCCCTTCCCCCTCTTTACCTCCTCCCAGATTTCCCCGCCCTGGGTACTCTAGGATATTCCCTGCTTCAAGTCCTTGAAACACAAGTACCGAGAGATCAATCTCTCTCTCCCCTCACCCAGAGGGTATGCAAAGTCAGGCTTAGTAAATCTAACACAAAGAGATTCTCTCTTCCTCCCTGTCTTCTTCCTCCCACCAATTCCCTGGTGAGCTGCAGACTCAATCCCCTTGAGCCCCCACTAAAAAAAAAAAAAAATCCAAAAGGTCTTAAAAAGAAAGCTTTATATAAAAAGAAAGAAAAAGACATAAAAATGGTCTCTGTATCAAGGTGACAATTTACAGGGTCAATTGCTTAAAAGAAAAAATGAATAAACAGCCTTATCCAAAAAGAATACAATTTAAAACATTCCAGCAACTACACACATGTAAATACAAAAAAAACAATATAAACCTATTGTCTTACTATCCTTGTACTTACAACTTGGAAACAGAAGATTAGAAAGCCTGGAGATAGAGAGATCACTCTCAGAGCCGAGAGGGTCACCGAACCAAGACAAAGAACACCCACCCAACAACTTCCCTCCCTTGACATTTGAAAAAGTCTTGTTTCCTGATTGGTCCTCTGGTCAGGTGTTTGGTTCCCTTTGTTAACCCTTTACAGGTAAAAGAACATTAACCCTTAGCTATCTGTTTATGACACAAGTCTCTCAAGGAGAAAGACTTCTAAGCTAGAGGAAAGACCAAGAACCAACTTGCCTTCCCTGACAAGAGTGTAGATCAACGACAAAAGCAGAAGGTCTGACGGACACCTTGGCCAAGCTCTACAATTCAGAGTCCTGCCAAATATGTTTGGTGAAAACCAAACAGACCAGAATCCATAAATATTTCCTTCAAAGAAGGCAACCTACCTATCTCTTTGAAGCATGCAAAAGTCCAAAAGTTTCAAGAAATGAACACCAGGTGCTTATGATCTGGCAATTTACCACCCCATCTCCGAGTCCATCATGGTTACAGCATTCAGCTCTGCAACTACACCATGATGATGCAACTACACCCATCACCTGCAAAAGATGGGTACTAGTATGAAAAAGTTGGCTGAAGCTCAACTCAGGGAAGACAGAAGTTGTTCCAGCAGGAAGAAGGAAACATTTCAACAAGTTAACTAAGAGCCTGAAGCTGCACTGAAGGCATTTACCGCCATTTGTCAAAAGAGTATATACTGTATAGCCTTGGGATATGACAGTATATATGACAGGGATATGACAGTCATCACTATTCCTTGATAATCAAGCAGTGATAAAACTAACACCTTTTTCCACCTCTGGATTCTCTGATGACTATGTCTGTTTCAGGGAGATGGATTAGATAACTAGGGCTCTGTGTCTGAGGTCGCAGAAGTCATGGAGTCTGACTTTCCGTGACCTCTATTACTTCTGCAGCGGCAGGTGTGGCTGACACCAGGGCAGCCCCAGGGTCAGCCACACCGACCGCTGCTGGAGCAGCTGCACAACCAGCTGCTTGGCTGGCCCCGAGTGGCGGTGGATGGGCAGCCATGGGGGAGGCTGGAGCAGCCACTGGTCTCAGTGGCCCCCAGCAGCTGGTGCTGCTGGCCTCGGTGGCCTCCAGCCACCCATGCCGCTGGCCCACGGGACCCCTCCCCCACCTTTCAGCTAAGATTTAGTCAGGGTTATATAGTATACCTAGTACAAGTCACAGGCCATGAATTTTTGTTTATAACCCGTGACTTGCCCATGACTTTTATTAAAAATATCCATGATTAAAACATAGCCTTATAGATAACCAATGAAATATTCTCCATCATTGACTGCTATTGCTATAGGTCAGCATTCCACTTGCAGCCAAAGAGTGGCTGATGGATATTTTAACAAAGTCTCCCGTAAACCCAGCGTGATATGGTATCAACAACGTTAAACTGAAAAAAATATAGCCAAGGGATTAGACAAAGTCAGTTTCATGAAGGCACAGAACAGAAATCCAAGTCATGGATCATCTCCTTTTTATTTCAAGTAGACTAAAGGTATGTCTACACTGCTTTGTAAACCTGGGTCTGTGCTTGCAGACACGGTTTCCTAGCCTGCACTTGAGCAGCCACACTGCACTGTAAATCTGGGCTTACAATTGCTGTACCCGGGTCTCACCACCATTCTAGTATGTCCTGCACAGACCTTCTGACTCAGGTCTGTGGCTTGAGCTGTATCTATACTGCAAAATGACAGGGACTGGACCTGAGTTACAGTGGGACATGGGCTCCTAGCAGAGTGTTAGGAGTGCTTGCTGACCCGAGCCAGAGTGATTTGCGTGTGGATGGAAGGGGGACTTGGGCTCAAACCTAAGTCAGAGCCTGGGCTTTATATGTTGTGCAGAATGGAGGTACGTTTACACTGGAAAAAAATACCACCACCAACAGAGCAGCGAGTCTCAGAGCCTGGGTTAGCTGACTTGGGCTCACGTTATGGGACTAAAATAGTAGTGCAGATGGTGCAGAAGTTCCCGCTCAGGCTGGAGGCTGTGCTCTGAAACCTGGAGGAGGGGCTTGTGGGTGGGTGTGGATGCGTCTCATATATCTGGCTCCAGGCCAAGAGGGAACATCTACACTGCTATTTTTAGTCCACTAGCATAAGCCTGAGTCAGTAGACTTGGGCTCACTGCTCCAGGTAGTTTTCTTTCAGCACAGCAGTACCTATACTCTCTAAGCTGCACACTACTCTCTATGCTGCACACTAAACCCAGACTCTCACTCAGGTTTCAGCCCAAGCCCTCTTTCTGTCCACACACAAATCAGCCTGACTCAGGTCAGCGAGCACTCAGGATCCTGGTACTAGGACCCTGTGAGGGGCGTGGGTCAGAGCCTGATCATGGCATTGATCCACAGACCCTGGTTTACAATGCAGTAGACATACCCCAAGGGGCTGACAAAACTGTCTGGCATTAGTATAGAATTTGTAAGCAAACACTAGTCACTCGTGACCATCACAGGTAAAATTTTGCCTTGGATTCACTGGTTACACTTGTGAGTGTAGTAAATTCACAGACATCACCAGTTGACCTCAGGGGGAATACAGTGCATACTTTGTGTGTGTGTTTGCAAGGCTGCAGCTCTAAATTAAAAGGTCCATAAGCAATTATTTTTCCTTACTGCTTGTACAGCAGAAAAACATCCCTGTAGTATGAATGGTAGCCTAGTTCAGCCTTGAACTCAAAGGACCTTCCTACAAATAACGGAAGTGATCTGTTTAAGTAGATCAGCCAAGCCACCTTCAACTTTAAGATTTCCTCTCATTAGCAGTTGTGATTCCCTACTTCCATGAGTTATCTATTTCCCACAGACACCAGACTGTTTTTGAGATCAGTGCTATTATCAGACATCCTTTGTTTTTTTTATTGTTATACCTAACAGTAACCGAGCTCATTTCAAAGCATTAGTATATGCAATCTTTTATAGCACAAAGCTAACAGATGTTCACGTGTTAAATAAAACCTTAACTCTATGCTTTTGTATCACACTAGAGCGTGTGGTGAATTTTTTTCTATTTAATTGAGGTTACAGTATTTATGGAAGAAATAAACTAGGATAAGTAGGGTTTTTCGTGTGGCAGGGAACAAAGCGAGGTCATCGTGCAGCTTCAGCGCACTCAGCACTTGGAGGGGTTATCATCACTTCTTTTCATACTCTATATAAACCTTGTCTGGAGATGCTTTTGAGTTAGGAATGCTTGAGGAGCAATGTATTAGCGACTCACTGAAGGGGGAGCTAGACAAACATCTGTCAAGTGAATTAAAATCTCAGAAATTGAAATGTGAAAGTGAAACATGATAGTAAAAGAGTCGCCTGTTCTCAAGAGTGAGTACATCAGCATGTACAGAAACTTGCCTATGTGTTCAGAAAGATGCGAAAGGTAATGCAGAAGGCTCTAAGTGGCAGATAACATGCTGTTTTACTCCTTGTGATATCTGGCAGGGCAGCAGGATACCATACAACATAATGCTGCAGACAATATCATGAGTCTTTGCTATTACAAAAACATCTCCCACCTGGGATTGCCACCTTTGAAAGAACTGAGAGACATGCCATACACAGCAACCTATCAACATATTGCTGGGGCTCAAGATGGTCTAACTTAAGAATACAGGTACTAATAAGGCCCTTTCAGAGTGTTTTATTGAAGACAATCATTCAGTCAGGTATGGATAGGTGGAGGCTGGAATGCTGCTATCTCTATGGGTTAGACTCTGGCCAGTCCCTGCACTGGTGTGGAAGGGGACAGGGAAAGTGCAAGATTCTCCCTTGCTTCCCTTTAGTCTCTGGCCAAAAACCCAGCAGGGAGCATGGTCTCTGCTTCCTCTTAGTGGTCCTAGCGGTGCTAGGTGCCTGTAAAGGGTTAGCCTAAGGGCAGGGTCATGGATCCTGCCCATTCCATTTTGCCATCTTCTAGTGGTCTGGCTGTGTGCACAAGACGGAGTATGCTGTACTTTTTTCAAAAGGCATATGGCAAGTATGTGGACTGCTTGGGAACTCAGTGAAAGACTGTTGGCTGAGTCAGAGAGAATCCCCCCCAGAATCTAGTTCTAGATGCAGGACATGTCCTCCTCTACCCCAACAATATATGCACATGACCTCAGTTGTGTCAATGGAGTTTGACTCAGGAGGCTTCTCTTGTGCATGAAGGGCTAAATGAATGTGTACTGGAAATATGAAGGCTGACCTGGCATCTGCCATTCTGGTCTCATTTGGTGGTTGGCAGGCATGACAGTACGTCCTACCCTCAAGCAGTGGGAGAAAGGCGATCTATCTGGATTCACAGTTCACCTCTGGATAAGTGAATAAAGCAGGGTCAACCCACGCAGTGGTGCTCAGGGCGGGACTGATCTCAGCAAAAATACACACTTTCACAAGAAGCCCTACAATAAGCACACAGAATCAAGCAGTAATGTCTGCCCTGTGCGGAGCGCATTTGAACTTTCCATCCACTCTTCACCTGCAGAAGAAAACAGGCAAAGGTGCTACACCTGCCAAGAGTGACACTGTCCTTCAGAACCCAGCTACCCAACTTGGGCAACACAAGCTATTGAGCTCAAATGCCAAACCAACCCCGCTGCCTGCAAACACGCAATAAAACACCCATCTCCTAATGGTGCTGCACCTGCCCCCATCAGAACCAGGACATATCAATTTTATAAAATACATTTACAAAAGGCAGTGAGTCCCCTCAAAAGAGTGCCTACTTTTGAGTGCCTTTTTTTATTTTATTTTTTTTAAATAAAAAGACTCACTATCTACCAGAAAAATCACCTCTGCAGAATTTTCATCTAGCCTATGGAAGGGCCACGGACATGTTACATTTTGCAAAGCAACTCCTGATGGGATTATTCCCTGCCAGGCGTTGAGATTGATGCCCACTGCTCATAGCACTCTGCACCCATAATCTAGATCTGCATTAGTAACCAGAAACTACTACTTATGCTATTAACAATGATAATAAAACTCTCTCGCCCTTCCCAATCAGCCCCTGTGAGAAATTACGATCTGAAAGCATTTAGAATTCTGTTGACCATGAAAATCAATCAGCGCTGACAACCCCAGCTGAAACAAGCCTCGCTATGGCGGTTTTCAGCATCACTGGAGAGCTGCCAACCTAATCTCCTTGCTGTAAACACAGACTTGCAAGCACCAAGCACCTCCCGACAAGGCAAAATGAGCAGATTACATGGTGAGGTAACAAACTTCAACTGCACAGAGTAATGAATGGGGAAGGAGTTCCAAGTTATCTGCCAGTGACGAAACTTCTGAATTAACATTTCCAAGAGAAGCTACCTATATGCAGATACTCTACTCTTACTACACTAGGGCAGGGACAGTCTTACTTTGCCAAATCAAACACAGCATTGGCAACATGCCAGGAAACAAAGGAGTATTTTTCATAAAATGAAGCAGACAGCTTCTTCTCTCAACTTTAATAAGGACGCGAGGAGACTACAGATACCATTATGCAAAGCTCAACCTTGATCTGAAGAACCATTCAAGAAAGATGGAGCATTGCATGGTGGGATCTGAAGTTTATGCTGTTAGCACCTCTGTGTTCAAGATGAGGGCGGCAACAGGCTTCACTGCAGAACTATCTGGGTCATACTTTGGCCATCCTGGGAATAGGTATTTTGAGGAATAAGTAATGGGTCATTGAAATAGTCAGATCTGTTACATACACACACAAACGTCAACATTTAAGGCACTGTCCACTGGCATTTCTAACACTCACTCAGCCATGTTTTCCCAGTAGTCCACTTGCTTATTACTCATTTCAGGTGGCTCTCATTTGTTACCCCCAAGAAAGCACATCCAATTCTAATAATCAAAATTCCGCTAAAGACCCAGTGATATGCTCCACAGCTGCTTAATGTAAAAATTTGCAAATATTTGCTCCAACATCAGTTACCTCATCCGATGTTGGCTGCCTAAAGATTTTCTTAAACTTCAGGGCATTTGTGAGTACTATTTCTAATGTCTCAACCAGCTGTTACTTTGTCTCACTCATCTACACAGTCTTTGGCCTGTTTTGCAAGCACCTGACAGTCATGTCCTAAGAATTATCTCACTAGCCTATCATGAATTGCTTTAACTACACTGACATTTTATGAAGCCTCCTCTTTCTGTTCTAAGAACTTCACCAAACAGAAATTGTTAAGAGGTCTGTGCTCTACTGAATTAAGCACTACATTGTGTGTGTGGGTTGGAGTATAAGCAGTTAAATACGGATGTTTAATTACTTAGTCTACATCTCCCACCTTATCCCTGTGCCCAAAGCCTTTGTAATTTTTTTAATGGATTGTATATTCCCAGTCAGAAGCGTTTCAGTGTTCCTTTCTCTTGGGAAAACATTGCAGAATAGTGTCTGCAAACAGTTGCTCTCGCCAAACAGCTCTTCGATACAACAATGTTCATGACCCCTAATTATTCATGAACTTTTAAGTGAACAGGTTTTTTTTTGTTTGCACAAATGTTTGGGGAATGGCTGCTTTTCTCAGAGTTGATAGGGTATACATGCACAAACAAGTCTCTTCATTATTGGTCAGTTATTCATTGCTCGCTATTGCTCAGTCTCCTCTTTAAAAGATCCTTCTCCCTGACTGGATGATTTCAACAATACCATGTGATTTAGAGAGACCAATCACCCATGATGAATACTGAGTAAAAAAGAATTAAAATGAACAATTCTCATACAACTCATAGGATGAAAACTGTCCAAACTATCGTGTGAATAAGGAGTATGTTTGCAGAAGTCAGGATCAGTTAATGACTGACTGATAAACTCTAAAAAGGGTGAAATTTACAACAAGAATTCATATTATTAGCAACAAGTAGCTGGGCCAGACCTACTCCTGAGCAACCCTACAATAAACTAGCCAGCGTGCATGTGAATCTTGTGAAAAAAAGCATCCTAATTTCAGTTTCCAACTACAAGAAGATTATAAAATAGATCGAGAAATTTGGGGAAAAAAAACCTTGACAATGTCATCCCCGGAAATATTTGCTGTTCTATAGCAGTTTAATGAACAACAGTAACCAATTCAAGGGAATTTTTAAATTAAATTTAGTACAGCACCCTGACATAGGCTGTTCACATTTTCCAATCCACCTAAAATAGTTCATGACTATGAAACGGTGAATGGGGTACCAAAAAACCCCAACAGGACAGAGGAATAGGAGATGCACAGAGGTATCTTATTCTAACGTGTCAGTCTGTTTGCACCCTTAATAAGCTGAACAGAATAAAACTAAACAGCAGGTTATTTGAAAACTGAGATTCCTTTACTATCTAGGTCTTGTGTTAGGAACAAAATTAACCCTTATTCTGCCAGCACATCTGAATTCTTTGTGCTTTCAGCTCCATTTCACTGAGTATCTCAACACCTTCCCAAGTACGGGCTATGGATCTAGGGGAGAGTCTGACCCCAAGACAGAGGTAAGAACAGTACTCAAACCAAAAATTTTGTCAAGCAGGCGTTCTGGTTGCTTGCAGGTGCCTTGTCTCACCATCTCCCTCCAGAATGTGAACGTGGATAGCCTGAAACCAAAATCTCTAAAATCCAGCAAAAATACACAGCTAAGGTAGAGCTTTCAACCATGCCCACATACCCTTCAATTAGCCCCATTTTGGGGCAGCAAAGGAGTGGGTTTTTTTGCAAAGAAAAGGAGAAGAAACCACATGGGCCATTATTGCAAGGCCTGGCTCCGTACACACTGGCTTGTAAAATAGTTTATAAAATATAGAACTCAGTGAACACCTCTAGAGGGCTCAGATTATTTAGCAGGGTAGTACCCTGTTCCTATACACTACAAAAGGCAAAACTGAAACCTCAGAAATCCAGGAAAACTTAGTTAAGACAAGGGCCACTCCATACCAATGGGACTAGTAAACATCAGCACAGTACCGTGAATAGCAGCTTAGCGACAGCCCGATTGGAAGATAATCATTATTTATTTAGCGAGTGCATAGTCGTCTAGTCAAGCGATGGCATCTTCAGTGGCGTGATGCAGTTCTTCTAGGCCACTACTGAACCTAGTCAGCCAGCATTCATCAACAATGTGCGGCATCATCTGTGTTGCGCTGCAGCTGCACAAACGGCTGTCACGAAAGCCCCAGCGATACTGGTTGGCTGCACACAGACCTTGCCCGGTCTGGAACCTGTTCAACAGGGACCATTGGTGACGGGGCAGGTCAAAACCAGGCAGGCAAATTCTGGGGTTGGCGATGAGAGACTGGTTGGGGATTATAACAGATCCATTCCTATCGCCAGACGGTTTCCACCCTAACATCCTGGTGTGGCGGATGAGACCATAATGGGCAACGTGACACCAAACGTGCAGCTAGTGTTTAAAAAGGTAATTGTGAGGCAGCAGGCTTGGATTGGCGTGTACTTTCTCCAGTAACTTGCCAGTGGCAACCTCTCATCTGATATAAGGAGGAGCAATATTGCTCAGAACTGGAAGCCATGGGAGTGGAGTCGGACGCAGGCTGCCGGAGATGATACACATGGCAGCATGTAACTGCGTATCCACCAGTTTGGTGTGTGATGATAGACTCCAAACTGGTGCACAGTACTCTGCCACTGAATACAAGGTGTCAAGAGCTGACATCCGCAACAATCTCCTTCTTGCTGTGATATGTATATAGGGAAGATATAATATAGAACTCCAATTTGTCATCACCCACGTGGAGATAAGTCAAATGTTTTGAAATACCCCTTTATTACAGTGATGTTAGGATACCATCCAAGGTCTCAGAGTTTGGCTGAAAGAGGCTTCAGAACTCAACACCATAGGATCAATCTACTGGTATCGCTACAGTTTTTTAGTGAGAGAGTATTTCAGAGCCCATTCTTTAGCTATGAATGATAAGGATAAAAAATGAGTCCAGAGCACCAAATCAGTATGCAGCCCAAGGAAGCCATGCAGGAAAGAGAGCACTAGAAAGCTAGAAAAGTGCCTGTATTAATTTTTTTAAACATAAAATAAAAAATATTGGGAGAACCTGAAGCAATCAAGGCAAGAGACATTTGTGCCTGCTTCTAGCAGACTCACTGAATGGCACAGGGATTTGAAATGCCATTCATACACCAAAGTGATTTCCAAAAACCAATTAAGTCTTACCAGAGGGAAAGGAGAAGACCAGGTTGGAGGAGTAGGGGAAACTAACACCCTGGAACACTGCCATAATGTAAACAGTGTGAAATGATGGATCTGTGGAGACAGACACTAAAAATAGACACGGGAAGGTGAGAAGGGACAATGTGCTGTGCTGCTCATAAGGAGAAGCAAAGGAGCTACTTTTTGACCCAATCGTGCCTCCATAAGGGCTACACTGATTTTGGCTGAGACTTGAGAGTCAAAGCATAGGATGGACGTTTCAGCCAGACGGGATGCTTCTCCCCATTAATCATCTGGTCAGAATTCAGGTACCGACAGTAGCCCTGACAGTGGAGTGGGGCCCTAAAACACTGACAGACTGCAGGCGAGACGCAGCCTTCTTTTTTTTAACATGGGTCCTGGGGGAGAAAGACATCGATGATTGATATCAGCTTAATATGTTTGTGCAGCTTTATCAGGCCTTTTAAATAATGACTGAGGCAGCTCCACCTCCACCCAATCAATCACTGTGTCATAAAAGTCTGAAAAAGCTGCAAAATTAGGGACCTGCTCCGGGGAAATACAACATGTGTCACATTTAGAGTGAATCTAATTCCACTTGGGAGACGGGGATAACATTTTTTACTTTAAGCACCTATAGAGATATTCAGAGGTGGAGGTGCGAGAGGAGGTGGTAGAGGCAGGGCCGGCTTTAGGAAGTGCGGGGCCCAATTCAGTTTTGACGGGGCCCTGGCAGGGATGACTTAAAAAAAAAACACATGTAAAAAAACACGTGGGGCTTGTATTCACCAGGTGGTGCTCAGAGTCTTTGGTGGCACTTCGGCGGTGGGTGCTTCACTCGCTCCAGGTCTTCGGCGACACTTCAGCAGTGGGTCCTTCCATGCCGCTGAAGACCCAGAGTAAGCGAAGGACCTGCAGCTGAAGTGCCGCTGAAGACCCAAAGCACCACCAGGTGAGTAAAAATTAAAAAGGCGCCTCTAGCTAGGGAAGGGATTCTCACTGGGCACGGGGCCCTCTTAGGTGTGGGGTCCGATTTGTGGGAATTGGTTGAATAGGCCTAAAGCCGGCCCTGGGTAGGGGAATCCAAAATCAGTGCCTTAATGAAAAGATCACCCCATTCGTATGTTAAAATTAGTCCAGTTGCCTATATGCTCATTTATCTGAGCACAACATTTATCACTCAGAAATGTGTTCTCTAAATACCTTTGTGACAAATACACTTGGGGGGGGGGGGAATAATCCTGCACTGACTGGGTGAGGTGAACTAGATGAGTAGCTCTCAACCTTTCCAGACTATTGTACCCCTTTCAGGAGCCTGGTTTGTCTTGTATACCCTTAAGTTTCACCTCACTTCAAAACTACTTGCTTACAAAATCAGACATAAAAATACAAAAAATTCACAGCACACTATTACTGAAAAATTGCTGACTTTTTCATTTGTACTATATAATTATAAATTAAATTGACTGGAATAAAAACATTGTGTTTACATTTCAGTGTATAGCATACAGAGCAGCATACACAAGTCACTGTCTATGAAATTTTAGTCTGTAATGACTTTGCTAGTGCTTTTTATGCAGCCTGTTGTAAAACTAGGCAAATATTCAGATGAGTTGAAAGACTTCTACGTACCCCAGTTGAGAATCACTGAAACAGATAGACTAATAGTTTATTCTTTCCCATGATTCTGGGACTTTTTTGAGAGGGCTCTATTGAAAAAACTGCAATAGACTTTGCTGTTTTCACCCTAAACACCACAATGTCTGCTTGTACTGCTTACAAAACTCTGAAAACTGTGTATTTGGGAAAAGTCAGCTGATATCCTAATAGTCTCTAGGGGGGTGTAGGTACACCCCCCCCCCCGCTTGTCTCTGTGACATATTCAAGCTAGCTGGGATGGAGAATGGTGCCATGCACTCTTTCAAACACAAACACTGCTATGAAAGCTGCCAAAATGAGTATACCTAACGGTTACACTAAGTCTAGAATACTGCTCCACACTGCATGTCACAGCTTCAGGCTAACTGCATCTGTATCCTCCTGCTCCATGGTCTGCTCCAGGAGTTCCCAGTAGGACTGCAGCCACCACCTGTCTCTGGGTAAGGATCCTGTGCCACTCCTTCCGAATGGGGGTTTAAGGCTGCACATCTCCCTGCCTTAGGGCATGTCTTCACTGGCAACGTTAAAGCGCGGCTCCCAGCACTAGTGCACTATCTATACTGCCATGTTACAGTGCTGACATTTGCAGCGCTTGGGAGGTGTTTTTTCACACCCCTGAGCGAGAAAGTTGCAGTGCTGTTAAGTGCCAGTGTAGACAAGCCCTTACACTGTGATATCCCCAGCAAGCCAGCCTGTGCTTTGCTTCCTCCCTGAGGGCTAGGCACAGTGTAGGTCTTTCTAACCAAGCACATTTATCCTTAAGGGAAAAGCACTACAGAGAAAACATACTAAACAAACACACTAAACACACCAAGAGTCACCCATCAGTCTCATGGAGACCTAGTAGGCCAAATGAGAAAGCCTTCCCAACCCTTCCACAAGGATTGGGGTCCCACCCGGACAGAAGGTCCTGTTTTCTGGATCAGTGAGAAGGCCCTGAGTCAATTTAAACCCAGCCTTTTTATACCAAAAGCCCTTTCTTTGTCTGTCAGCCACTGAATCAGTATACGCGTGCCTTCCTACAGATGGCACCTCTCTGAGAATAGTTACTACCTCTTTGGGGGTAGTCACTGCTCACTGATTTTGGTTCCTAGAGCTGCGGTAACCCTGCTCACTGAAGTTGCACACAATGCCTGGCCCACAGCGACATACAAACTTAATACAATACGATTCCCAAAATTATTGCATGAGGTTGCAATATGTCACACAAGGACCAACCATCACAACAGGGATGCATTTGGCCTGTAGGCCACGGTTGGGAACTCTATGTTGAAGTTGAGGGGGATGCTTTGCAGAATACATGTGTTCTCCATGGAGACAGCGCCAATGCAGCCTGCTCAGCTCAGGGAGCACTGCAGGCTAGAACCTGTATTCACTCTGGCCTGCACCTGTCTATTAAATATGGAAGGGAAGGATTATCAAGGCTCCAACAGAGATGCAGAAGCCACCTCACACCAAAGAGGAAGGGAACCAGTTTAGGGTAGCTTTAGAAATTAAAAGCTTCAAGAAGCCTGAGTTTTCTGATATTTGAAAGTCCGTTTGGAACCTTTACTTTCCCTACGAGGAGGGTCTTGCTGGATCAGATTATCAATACTTTTCCGAGTCTTCTTTAGCATCGCTACGTCACTCGGGACTGATCTGGTAAAAAGATTTGCTTGCAACAGTCAAAAGTTCCACGTGAAGGTAAAATGAGAGGTCTAGGGCACTCAGAGATGGAGGGGACGGACCGCTGCATTGAAATTCAATGTATTTTTTAACGAGGAGGGGAATAAACAGCAACCAACCAACCAGAAGAGCATATCTTAAAGAAATGATTGACAATGGGACAGGAAACCCATTGGGGCCAATAAGACCAATTTTAAAAAATATTTTTGTAGTTTAAGACTCTGTGCAGCTATTTTCCCCACTGGTGCACATGGAAATTATGTACCTAAATCTATTTGCCCTGCACTATCAGAGGAAAATAAATCCCTTCCTGCTTCCTGACTAGCGTTCTGTAAAACTTCTTTCTGCTGGTGTGATACTGCAGTCACCACTATTGTATTAGAAGCTATTGTAAGTCCCAGGGGTGAAAGTAACTTACAGGACTTACCGGTATGCAGGAGTCCTGGGGGCATGGCCTCAACTGGAAGAGGCGGGGCCTCTCAAGATTTAAATGCCTTGGGGCACCGGCTGTGGCTGGGAGCCCCAGGGCCTTTAAATCAACCCAGGGCTCCCAGGCAAATTAAAGGGCCCAGGGCTCCGGCCGCCACGGAGCTCTAGGCCTTTTAAATCCCCACCGCAGCTCCAGCTGGGATTTAAAGGGCTCGGGGCTCCCGCGGCTGCAGGAGCTCCGAGCCCTTTAAATCCCAGCCCCAGGCAGGCTGCCGAAGCTGTAGGCGGGATGTAAAGGGCTCGGAGCTCCCCACCACTGCGCGAAGCCAGAGCCCTTTTAATCCCGGCCGCGGAAGCTAGTGCGGTCCGGCACGGCGTATTGGCTCTTGCAGGTACGCCATACCAGACCATAACGGCTTACTTTCACCTCTGATAAGTCCTGAGACCAGGGTGGCTAACTTGTGAAAATGCATCTGTTTTTGCATTACCTTTCCTCCCAAGCCCCCACATGTATGTGTTTATTCTCCTGTTATGGAGCTAAAATCAAGATTGCAAGTTCACTGAGGCAGGGAGCATTCTACCTGTCTGGGAAGGAGAAGATTTTTGAAAAGCAGCTAAGTCACTTAGAAGCCTTCATTCCATTGATCATCTGTTAGACTTGGACTCTTAAGTGACTTACACGCTTTGGAACAAATTTACCCAAAAGGCCCAGTAGGAGTCTCCAGTTCCTGACTGCAATCCTTCAACAACTGCCACTATTAACAGTCATTGCCAATCATTATCACAGATTGCTATCTGAGATTACAACAGCTTTCCCTACTTTCAGAATAGGAGATATCTATGCTAATAGAAAAGTAATAGCTGGCCAATGGTTGATTTTTAAATGGTTTCCACTGTACATCAATCTTGTCCATAGCCATACTAACCTTTTCATAAAGAGTTCCTGCCAAATAAAAATGTCATTGCTAAGCTTCTATTCTATTTTCAGTTCATATTTGGTATCCACCTTCTGATTCTTTTTACCTTTCATGCAGTCAGCTGATGCAGTACCACTCTTTTTGCTAAACTCTCCTTTCCATCCATGAAGGAGGCACATTTACTCTGAAGAAAACATTTCTAATATTAGTTTTAGACAAAATATAAAACCAATTACTTGTTATGCTCTTTGTTTGGAATTTTCCTTACAATTTTTGCAAGTGGTCAGAGATACATGTTTTTATCTAGCACCAAAGTCATGATCGCTAATTTGCAACATCACAGCTGCTTCCATGGCAACAGATGGTGACATCAAACACTCAATCATGACGTCACTACCCATTCAACAAGGATTAGTTTTGGGTTGAGGAAGTTAAGATCTAATGCAAACAGATAGTGCAGAGAATTTGTTGCAAATTAGTTTACTTTTTGTATAAATTATCTTCTTGTTTACCTTAGTGTGAAAATCTCCCTTTAAGCTGCTTGTAAGTTATGCACAAATGGGTTAGCTTTAAAAAAAAAGCTCATGTATAAGGTTGCAATATGTTTTCTATCTGTACTCTAGGGCTATTGCACTCAGTACCTACCACTGACACCTAGACCAGTGGGTCCCAATGCGGTGCCTGCCAGGGCATCTATGTGGGCCTGTCTACTGATGACACTGCTTCTCGGCGGCATTTCGGCAGCGGTGCTTCTTGGTGTTGCTGCTTCTCAGCGGCATTTCGGCGGCTGCTTAGCCGGGGGCCGCGCTCCTCGGCGGCATTTCAGCAGCTAGTCGTCTGGCACCCACCACACTGAAAATCTAGGTCAGTGGTCCCCAACCTAACAGTCACCCTTCAGCAAAGAGATGTTGGAGTTATAACTTCTTCACCATAACCTCAAGGACTTTTGCCCTTCTTCAACGTGTTACATTATGATTGAAGCAAGGTGGATTATTAATCTTTATTGACGCTTCCTCTTTTAACTGCTGCTCGTTATCTTTGGAAACCTTGAATGGGACTGTTATTTAATCGCATATGACACATTCTGTTTCCTGAGGATGCTTAAATGGATTAATTCACTGCCCTTTCACCTTTAAGATACCAATATAGGACCAACTAGAGGGTCCCCAGCCTCAGGGGTCTCTCCAGAGAAATCACTTTATTATTAACTGCCATAAGCAGGAGCCTCCATTTAGCGGGACCCCACATGGAGCCTAAAAACAACTTTCCCTAAGGAGAGCTATGGAGATAGATCTTTAAAGGACACAGCTGAGGCTGCTGGTGAAACATGGAAATTTACATTTTGCAGCTGTTCCAAGAACCCTTGCTGGTGGAAATAAAAGCAAACCCCTACCAAAACCACTGGAAGGAATTGTCCAAATGGACAAAGTGACACAAAAAGTTCACTTTTCTTCCACTACTTAATCAGGGCTCCAGGAATAGATATTCATGTCTGATCATTCCGCTAACTATAAAAGATATTTTAATTTAAACACACACACCGCCCCCATACACAGTTTTATTGCTCCATATTGTACCAGTCTGGTGGATATTTAATTCTTTCGATGACTAGCATATAACCCTTTAGCATTCCAAACCGTTTAATTGCACTCCCTTTACTACTTTAGCATGCAGGCCACTATTCACATGAATTCACTGCTTGTGAATGGTGCTACATTGATATACCCTATCCCCAGAACAGCGACTCAGAACAGACAATGGGGCCCTGATCTAGGTTTGTCATAAACAGATAAGAAAAGTTAATAGCACAGAAGTACTTTATATCTCTTTGACTATAAAGGGTTAACAAGTTCAGTAAGCCTGGCTGTCACCTGACCCGAGGACGAATCAGGAGACAGGATACTTTCAAATCTTGAGGGAGGGAAGTTTCTGTGTGTGCTGTTAGAATTTGGTGGTTGTTCTCTCTGGGGGCTCAGAGGGATCAGATGTGCAACCAGGTTTCTCTCCAATCTCTCCAATACAGGCTCTTATAAGTTCAGACTAGTGAGTACTAGGTAGATAAAGGGAGTTAGGCTTATGGTTGTTTTCTTATTTTGCAAATGTGTATTTGGTTGGAAGAAGTTCAAATGTGTATTTGGCTGAAAGGAGTTCAAATTGGTATTTTGCTGAAAAGATTTTAATTTGTACTTGTATACTTAGGCTGGGAGGGTATTCCCAGTGTCTATAGCTGAAAGACCCTGTACCTATTCCATTTTAAATTTACAAAGATAATTTTTACTGTTTTTCCTTCTTTAATTAAAAGCTTTTCTTGTTTAAGAACCTAATTGTTTTTTTTATTCTGGTGAGATCCCAGGGGATTGGGTCTGGATTCACCAGGAAATTGGTGGGGAGAAAGGAGGAGGGAAGAGGGAGAGAGAGGCTGATTTCTCTCTGTGGCAGGATTACTTTCTCTCAGGAAGAATCTGGGAGGGGAAGAGAGAAGGAGGGGGGAAGGTGCATTTTCCTCTCTGTTTCAGGATTCAAGGGGTTTGAATCACAGTGGTCTTCCAGGGTAACCCAGGGAGGGGAAGTCTGGGAGAGGCAACGGTGGGGGAAAGGGTTTACTTTCCTTGTGTCAAGATCCAGAGGGACTGGGTCTTGGGGGTCCCCGGGCAAGGTTTTGGGGGGCTAGAGTGTACCAGGCACTGTAATTCCTGGTTGGTGGCAACGCTACAGGTTCTAAGCTGGTAATTGAGCTTAGAGGAATTCATGCTGCTACCCCATCTTTTGGACGCTAAGGTTCAGAGTGGGGAATTATACCATGACAAGGTTAGTGTCTGTAGTTGCTACTATAATGCAGATAATGATGACATTTCATAAAACACTGAATCTCAGAGAGGCCATCTATGCAAACACCTCGGGGTGGGGTGGGGATTCCAGATATCTTATTCAGCAAACTATCACTTTTAAGATCAAAAGGATCTGAGACTATAATTGGGAGAACACATGACACTTAGAAAGGCAGAGGCAGAGGCCGCTTAGTCCAGAAACTAGAGGCTATGTCTGACATGCTGCCAGCTACACAGACTCACAGACTCACAGACTGGTGATCGGAACAAGTAATGGGGGCGGGACGGAGGGGGAGAAATCTCTCTCTAGGAAAGCAAGACTTTGCTTCGGGGCTGCAGCTACAACAAGGTGTGCCGGTCTAGCTTCACTTTTGCCAAGTAAACAAACTAGCTGCATTAATCTAATCATTTCTTCGGTTTCATTTTTCTCTCTCTATTCTGAATCTTTTTAAAGTTAAGGCACAAGCTCCTCCACCTAGGAGAAGGAACCATTCACAGGGCTGCACAAGGAGCAGCTCCAACAGCAGCATAAAGAAAACATGTGTGGCTTGTGTGAAGAGAGGATGATGGTGGAAGTGGGAGGGGCTTAAGTGCCTAGATATTACAGTGATGGAGGCCTACAAATAGATTATATAGTCAGCTCCTACAGATAAGAGCCTAGCTGAAGAGAACTGACAATAGCCACGGGATCTGACCCACCAGTAGGGGCAGCAGCTCTGGCAATATTAAAAGTCGCATGTAAATGCCTCCCAAAAGTTGGGCAGATTTGGAGGAAGAGGCTACTTACTGGTCCACGGCTTCTCTTTATGCTCTGTTTTATCTCTCAGTTTGATGAATGGGAGGGGATGGGAAGGGGAACAGCTTTTCCCCCCTCAACAGGACAGAATGGGGGAAATGGAGGATCTCTAGGATAGAAAGAATAGAGGGAGAGAAAGAGAAGAAGCTATCAGGTGGGGAGGACTTTTAAAAAAAAGTCTGATTAAACATAAATGAGATAGTGTCAGTTTCTGTTAAAACTAAGTCTGAACAAAGCAGTCAGGATAACGGTATCAACCATCTCACACCACAGAAAGTAAGCAGGGTTTCATTGTCAGAAGTCAAAGATGGGTATTTGTGACACTCACTGCTTCCACAATGCTTAAAACATATACCCCTACAAAGATTATTAGGATGCTCTGCGGTTTTAGTCTTACAAAAGAGCCATAATTAAATTCCGAACCCTTTCAGTCACCCCAGTATGGCATTTAAGACAACCGAGGTACCCTGTATTTGACCTACTTCTTCTTATTGCTCCCAAAATAGCAGCCTTCTGTCTCAGGATAAGTGGTTCTTGACCAGCAGATGAACCCAGGGCGAAGCTCAATCAAGTTCCCCAAGTACAACCCTACCCATCCAAGCGTGAACTCCAGAAGCCCAGATCCCCATTCATATTTTATACTCCACAGATTTTTCCACTTCTGCCATCTCCATTTTTAATGCACTGCCACTCCCTCCCCACTCATATACACCATTTTTTGGTCGCAGAAAAGCAATGAAGTGAGAACCAAAAGTGAAGCCCATGACAGCCTCTGCTTCCCACTGACACGCTCCCTTGTTTATGTCAAAAATCATGGGCATTCAATGACAAGAAAACTGCAGAGAGCGGAAGATGCGGGAAATAATTTATAAGGCAGCGGAGACATGACAGACCTTCAAAAAGCCACAGTCAAGGTTTGCTAGTGGGAAGGGGTGGGACTGCATTAACTTGCATTTCATTAAGAAAAAACAATACTGAGGCACCATTAAGGGGTCCCATGTGGCAACTGCATCACATTTGATTTAATGTCTCTCCCTTCCAGTGACCAATTCACCCCCCAGCTTCTTACAAATGAAGACTTGTGGGTCTTAACCTTACAAGCAAGGATATGTTTGACCCATTAGTTACCCTATTTAAAGGCTTTTGTTAAACTGTTGTAGGAGCTTAGGCCACGATTTTATATTGAGACTCTAGATCACAGTAGCAGATGGTCTCACAAAAACACCTCCTCCACCTATCCTATTTATTCATCTTCTGTTGTGTAATCAGCATTCCTTCCTTATTTACCATTTTCTAGGCAATACAGAATCCCGCAGATCTCAGTTTGGGGCACTGGACATCTGAAATGCTGGTCACAGGAAGGGCCTCCTGCCATGGGTGTGTTTGAAAGATGGGTGTCTGGGGCATTCTTCTAGGAAACATACATCAAAACAAAGCTTTCCAATGAGGAAAACTTCCCTGTTTAAGTTTGACCCTATGAAAAAGTTCACATGCATTTGGGTGAAATTAGAAGCAAAATAAATATAATACTGATTCTACAATGCCTATTCCTGGCTCCCTTTTCAGCTTTTGTGTAAAAGAAAAGAAAAAAATCATAAATAAAAAGCAAGATCATTTATTCGTTTTTTCGGAAAGGACTGAAGGAAAGAGAATGATTCCCAGGCTCCAAATAAACTCAGTCACCTTTTAATGTTTTGGTTTTGCTGGAAGGAGAAGGGAGTTTCCCTGTAAAAGAGTTCAGAGCCCTCAATGCTGATCACTTAAGACTTGTGCCTGTGACAAAAAGGCCCCTGTTCTTTGCAAACAACTCATCTCAGACCTGACAAACTCATTACACCAAACAAGTCTTGCAGGGTATTTATCCCTAAGGCGTAACATGTCACCAGTCAGCCAATGAGTGCAGCTGGGCCACAGCAGAACCACCTGACTGGCTATGGCAGTCAGTGGCTGGCTCTTAAGCCCAGCAGCTGCAGAGGATGGGTGGCTGCTCAATGCACAAAGCCACAGATTCTCTGCCTCCTTGTGCTTACCTCATTCGAAGCCCTGCTCCTGCCTTACCTTTGCACTGCGCCAGCCTAGACACTACCTTGTGCCCAGCCTTGTTCAGTCCTGTCCGAGCCTTGTTTCTGCAGTGGAACCAGTTCTGTTGCTGCCTTATCTGACACCACATAATCTGGTTCTGATGCTTGGTTTCAATCCCTGACTCTGACTGTCGGACTCCAACCACTAGGCATGACCACCTACAAGCTAGTCTCCTGCCACAGGGCAAAAATGCATCAGGGTGTGACAGATTTATGTTACCAATTTACCTGGAGCTTCTGGTGATTAGGCTGAGGCCGCAGGATTTTTAGGGGAGGAGATGAAGGAGCACACCAAGTGACTAAGTTTAAAGCTTTATTAACCAAATAACAGTGGTAAATGCTGGATGCACCCCATGTTACTCAGAGGGAAGAAGAAAGTGTTAGTACCTGAGCCCTAACCCACTTTTATACTTACACATGCACAACTCAAGGCTGGCCCATCCTGGGTGTCACGTACGAAGAAGAAGGGGAAAGGTAGACAAGAGTTCTGCCCGGTGCACAAGTTGTTCAGCCTTTGCTGTAAATTTTTGACTTGCTTTAGCTTTTGGGAGGGTTTTAAGCCCTGGGTTTTTTTGGGGGCGCTTTTGTTTAGGGACCTTTGCCTCCCATGCTTTTGGTACCAGTTTGAACTGTTTTTTTGCGGCTTCCTTAGTTTTTCTAAAACATACTGGTTTTAGGGTCGCCAGACTGTTGTTTTTTTAAACTTACTGGCCTTTGCAATTTTACTGGTTTTGCACCACTTTAGTTTTGTTTGGCTTAGGTTTTTTTCCATGGCTGGCTGGGGTTGAGATTTAGGCTTTTGGCTGTTTGGCAGCAGAGAACTTGTTTGTGTGCACTGGCCTTGGGCTACAGTTTTGTTTTTTATTTTTTATTTTTGGGCCCAGCTGAATTGTCAAGTTAACCTGTTCCTTTCTCCCTTCCTCTCCTTTCGGCCTCCGATAACCTGCAAAGGAATCTTCCATTCCACACACACACACCTTGACCCTTCCCAAGATACTTTCCAATGCATATAAAGGCGTTATACCTATACCTATCTCACAGAACTGGTAGGGACCCTGAAAGGGTCATCAAGTCCAGCCTCCTGCCTTCACTAGCAGGACCAAGTACTGATTTCCCCCCAGATTCTCAAGTGGCCCCCTCAAGGATTGAACTCAAAACCCTGGATTTAGCAGGCCAATGCTCAAACCACTGAGCTATCCCTCCCCCCAATATACAACACTGGTGCTTACCCAGGGGACCCCATGGGGGAAGGGGGGCATTTTATTGTGAGAAGGATAAGGACCCATTCAAAGAGGAGGGAGCTGTCACCCTCCCAGGTTAGCTAGCAATGTAATGCAATGCAAGGCTCAGTTGTTTAGCTTTGCTCCATCCCCATATCTAAACTATATTGTCTGTTTTTTCACCCACACAACAGAAATATTTATTAAACGCTTCTGCCTTTTCGGTATTATTTATAATACCATCTAGCAATGGACTAATCATTGTCACAATTATGTTTGTCCCTAATATATTTTAAGGACAATAAGGAACAGCTTTTTTATTCTGCTGGCCATAGATTTTTCCTTGTCCCCACTCTTCCTCCCTTATCAATTTTCTACAATTCCTAACTTCTGATTTATATTCATCACTATCAAATTCCCCTTTCTTCCATTAGTTATTTAGGGTTGTTTTTATTTTTTATGGCTGCCTTCACTTCTCCTCTAAACAAGGTCAGTTTTTTTAACTGGCAGAGCTTGCTTTCTTGATTGTGGCTTTTTGGGCATCTAGTAAGTTGTTTTTAAATGATTCCCAATTATCATTCACAATTTTTTATTAAATTTTTCCTCCCAACTGATTTGGCTTGTAATTGTTTTCAGCTGCATGAAACAGGCCTATTAAAAGCACCAAGTATATATAATTCTGGTATGGATTTTATTCTGCTTGCACATTGTAAATGTGATCAAGTCAAGATCACTTGTACCTAAACTACCATTAATTTTAGTTGTGTGATCAGTTCCTCTTTATTTGTTTGGACAAGGCCTAATATAGAATTGTTCCATGTTGGTTGCAACACTTTTGAGTTAGCAAATGGTCAAGTAATATGTTTAGGAATTCCAAGGATGTTTTACTACTGGCAGCATGAGACCTCCAGCATATGTCACTCAAGCTAAAATCCCCCATGATCATGCAATTTTTTTCCTTTAGATTGTAGACAGTTGCGTAAGCAAGCAGTCATCCTGTCCCCTAGCGTAATTTGGTGGTGTGTAGCAGGTACCAACTAATACCCCATCTTGTGCTGTATCTGTTAGGACATTGATCCACAAGCATTCAAGATCATTTTCTTCGAAGTTATAAGTGACGTGGAAACAGATATTAGTATGCCATTGCCCCTCCCCTTTTGCTCATTCAATCCTTCCTAAACAGGTTGTAACCGTGATTTTAACATTCCAATTGTGCGAATCATCCCACCAGGTTTCAGTAATACCAGCTAGATTGAATTTTTGCTCATAAATGAGCAATTCAAACAATTCTTCTTATTTACTACGGAAGATAAGAAAGGTAACTGTTAATAAGCATAGTCCCAGGTTTACATTTTTAGATTTTCTTTTGTATTATAAGCATTTGTTCCTATCACACACACATTTCTAGAAGAGTTTCTGTTCTTTCTTAAATAAACCTACTTTTGTTTTATTAGCAGTGCTGTGTGATTTACAGGTGATTTTAGATAAAACTAATAAACTGGGGCACAACCCACCTTTGGGGTCAGAGGATCTGGGTTTCCTCCGAGTAGCCAGCATCAGCAGCTGGATACCACAGGAGAACAAATCAAAGGCTCGGCTCAGCTCCACCAGAGCTGCCATGGCCAGGGAGAGGCGCCTCTCCTCTGGCTGCTGCAGCGAGAGAGGGCTGGGGGGAGTCCTCTCTCCTCACTGCAGCCCCAGGGCAGCCTGCACTCCAAACCCCTCATCCCCAGTCTCATCCCAGAGCCCACACCCCCCTGCACCCCAACCCTCTGCCTCTGCCCTGAGCCCCTATCACACTCTGAGCCCCTCAGCCCCACCCCCACCATATGAATTTTGTTATGTGCACCAATATGAAGCTGATGTGTCACACATCACCTCCATACTGATGCACATAACAAAATTCATTCCGCACATGGATGTAAAAAATTTGAGAGAATACTGGTCTGGGGTGCACCTACTGTTAACCTGAAAGGCAAAGACATGGCATAGCCCAGAGGCAAGTGCTTAACTGGTTAACAGGCTGGTGGTGTTAGGGTACTAGGCTGGAGGGTAACAAGCTAACTCACAGTCCTTGGTACCTGCAGAACTGTCACAGTGCCTGACAACCACTTGACAATCTGCAGAAGAAAGGGTATGATACAGCAGACAGGGGAAATGGTCTTCCCTTTACACTATACATATTCAGTACATTTGATGGGATCACTCATTTATTGCCATTAGAATGCAGCATGACTAGCCAACTGGAACACTAATGCTGAGATTTCCAAAGCCTGGCTTGCTTGATTTTTAAAGGACAGATTTGTCTCTATAACAGTAAGATAAATATTCTATTATGACTCAAAGGAAGCATCTATATATTTTAAAACAATTTTAATTAAATGGCTGCTAATAGAACACTACTTTTCATTGCATCTTGGGGTGTGAGCCCCAAAACCACATCACTGAAGAGGCTACCTAGATATAAAACTACATAGAGATCTTTTCCACAAGCATCTCAATGTGATTACATGTGCAGCAATGAGCTTTTATCAATTTTGTATCTGTACTTGACTCAAACATTCCAGCAGTGACTGTAATAGGAAAGAACACATTATCTGGGAGGCTGGAGAGGGCAGACCCAGTATTACTATAGCAGCATGAGCTGAACAAACAGCCCCTTTCAACTCTTTGTTACAAATACAAGTTTTACTTAATTGTTCCACTGAGAGACAGGAGAACATAACTACTGAAAACAAAAAATAGAGGGAGATTGAAAAATTATTCCAAAAAACCCTTGGTTCAAAGTTTGTTTTGGAGCTGCTCTTGCACATTCATCATTCCCTTGGACACCACTTTGTAAGTTATCTCAAGATGAGTCTACACTAAAGACCTGCACCCTCTGGACAACAGCAATGTAAACAGCAATGAAGATGTCCATCCTCACTAGCCAGCCAGTTTCTGATGCTGTTCTGCCCTGCCTCCATACACAGCTCTTAACTCATCCATTGGAGTGGCATTGTCTTCTAGATATATATTCAATAGTTCCCAGTACTGCTCCTTGAAGCTGTGCCTTGTGGAATATTTGGCAAGGCCTTCTAGTAGCACAAGATCATGCAAGAAGGGGGTCAAACTCCTACAATTGCCTAGTATCTACACCCACTTGCATGACATTTTTCACTGAAAATGAAGGGCAAATGGAGCAGTTAGAGGGTCTTCACTGGTCTCACATATTTTCTGCTGAAGCTTCTGAAGGGTAATCACCAAGGATCTCAGATAGCCTAGGAGAACTGGTTGAGTGTATGCTGGCACTACACACACACAGAAAGCAACCAACGCCTACACTGTAATCCCGTTCAATATCACCGGGGACCACATAACATTAAATTTATGTACTACTATGGGCCAGGAACAAAATACGATGCCAGTGGTGACGATTCCCACAACTCCTCCAGGAACTAAAAACAGTGGAGGGTCATTAAAGTGAATCACTTAAGTAGTAAACACCACCACAAAGACACCACTCCTTGGGGAGACTTGCATATACTGGTTCAAACTGGGGTTTCAAAGATCAAACAAAGAAAGGGCTTTTGATGGAAAAAGACGGAGTTTAAACTGATGCAGTGGTTTCCTTCTGATGCAACAGGCAGAACCGTCTGTCCAAGAGGACACCCACCCATGTGAACACACTGGAAAGACACTGGCCTATCAGGGCCCCATAAGACTGATGGGTGAAGCCTGGTATGTTTAGTGCATGTTTAAATCTGTTTATTGTTTGTATTATGTTTTTTTCTGTAATGCTTTTCCTTTAAGAAAAATGTGCTTGCTTAGAAAAAGCTGTGTGGTAACTTGGGCCTTCTGCCAATATACTGTTCATGGTCCTTGGGGAGAAAGTAAAGTACAGGCATTGGCCGTTAAGTAATCTGGCTTGCTGAAGATACCAAAGTGTAAGGCAGGGAGCTGTGCAGCCTTAAAAAAAAAACCCTAGTCAGGAGTGGGAGAGATGCAGGTTTCTGCCCAAGAGATGGGACTGCTGGGAGCCAGAAACCCTAACGGGTGCCCTTGAAGGAGCAATGAGGGGGAATACAGGTATTGGAACTCATGCTTCAGGTCTGCAAGAGGCAGTCAAATACCTCCCCATTCCTGGAGTAAGCAGCCCCATGTGGTGCTATGAAGATATAGGATATAGTGCTTTGGAGGGATAGAAGAAACCACAGTCTGAAATTGGGAGTATTAAACGTTAGTATTTGTTTCTGTTAAGTGTCGCTGTTTCCCATGCTGGTGTTGCGTTTCAGCAGGGTATAAACAGGCGTGATTTTCTTTGTATGACAATCTATTTTAATGTATATGAGTCTGGTAGGGTGCGGGAGTTTATGGAGTAGTGAAGTGGTGATATATTAAGAGTACATTAAAGCTGGCGAATGGGCTCTTAACCCAGAGATAAATGCTGCAAATCAACTTTATTAAACATACAAACATGCTGGCCAGCTGCAAAACAACAAAACATTAAACAAAATTTGGTTTGCAGACTACAGGGATGTGAAATACACATCCTGGGGTTCCAGTTCCCCTGGCTCTGCTCATAGGTTGGGGTGGGGAGGGTGGGCTGAGCGCCATGGAAATGCACAGGAGGGAGGATGTGACTATGAGGAAGTCCAGTAAGAACACCTACAGATCTGTACCGTGGCAATCTACTGAAGAGGTGGTACACTCTCAATGGGTGCAGGGGGTTTGTTGATAGTATAAGAGGGCTAGGTATCTGCTCCTACATATGTTCTCTCAGTTAGTCCTACTCAACTCTTCCTCCTGCCCCAAGACAACATTTGTTATGCTAAACAATGTTTCTTCACTTCCTTAATTGGTCTTGTCTTTTCAGTGGGGACTGCCAAACATGGTGGAGTTGGCTTTCCTAGGCAGGCAGGGAAGGGTTGTGCTGTGGCTTCAGAGCTAGAGATAAGGGGGCGGGTGTGGAATTGGGCAAAGGGTGTTCCCACATATAGGCATGCAAAAACATTGCACCAGAGCTATATCCCTTGGGTAGAGGGACAGTCACTGGGTAGAGGGAAAATCACTACTACTGACTGCCAAGAATCTTATTGTATCTGCTCTTCTGTCTCCCCAACCAAACCCCTTCCTGCTTGTTTGTCTCATCTACCTGCTACATCTTGTCTTTTAGAAGGTGAGCTGCCCGGACTGGGCACTGTTGTTTATATGTTTGTTAGGCACCAAGCACAAAAGGTATCCAATCTGGGTAAGCTCTTTAGGTGTTACCACAACAAAAATAAGTAATAAGAATAGACTTCTCCAAAGGCATTCTCTGCCTAGAGTCCTCTGCTTCTGTGTCTGGAGCTTGGAATTCCTGAAGGGCGATGCTGGATCCTGGCACAGTGGGTCTTGGACTGGACAGTGTAGGCAGTGTTTTCTTTCTGGTCCCCCACCAGCTGTGTGCTGGGCACCTCAGTACTGCTCAAGAGTAGGTTGGGCTCCACAGACCACCAAGCACCAAAAATATGATCCAGTTAACCTATAAAGAGATTCTCCTCCATGCCCCGGAGTGGCTTCTGGAACAGCCCTGTTGTAATGGCGCTTCAGCCCTTTTATTTCCTGCTGGCCTTGCTCCCTGGGGCGGGTGATAATTAGATGGGCGTTCAGACTTCCTGTTATAGACCAGGGTTTTGCCAATTACAGAGCTCAGCTGTGACATAATCGCTTCATCCTCAGACATTATCCACAAGCATTTAACATAACTACCTTAGGCCACCTGGTAGCATGCTTGTAGGATGGCTTCTGAGAAACACACTCCCCAAAACGGGCTTGCTAAAAAGCACACAGTGATGACTAAAAAGTGGCCAAGGGCACAAAAAGCATGTAATGAGATATTCTGTGTGCGCAATACTGTGGGTCCAGGCAAAAGGCTTCCGGACCAGTAGAGTACAGAATCTAGACAAACCTGGTCATCTACGCTGTGATTGGTGTGCCAGTGAGACAGCGAACTATCTGAATCATCAGGGTTAGCATACCAGCCCTGGCTGCGTCTGCACTAGTGGAGTGTGACATGGTGATGTATGATACAAAGGTTAGCCTTATTCAAAGCAAGTGCAAACCCCATAGAACTATGATCCATCTGTGTAACTAGGGGAACTTTTATGCATGGATGCGTGATGTGTCATAGACATGTTAGGGTCCAAATGGCAGCTAGAATGCAAAATTTATCTAGTGAAGACAAGGCCATTCTCCTTTCCTTGTTTTAATTTGAGCACAGATGCAAGATGTAAGTGTTTAAATGGCATAGTCTGTGCAAAAATGTTCTGTGGTTGGAATTAGCCTTGGTTCTTCCTTGAGACACTATGAACACACAGCTGACTAAAGATTTATCTGTTTGTTTAGAGGCAGCTGGTGTGCTAGTCCGTTTTTGGTTTCCCAGCTTAGTCTGTGCAGAAAAGCAGACAACGCTACTTCCTTTCTTCTGCAAGGGTATTGGCATTGACACATCCTTCCTCTGGAGCCCAGAGGTTTGGCGCTGGCCAAGGTGCTAAATGGAAGACTGTGTTCATGCTCTCCTCACCCTTTCTGTATTGTCGGTTGCCTATGCCAGAACACATACACCACTTCTCCAGATGCGCACATCAGGGGACAGCACTGATGAGACTGCAGCACTGGAGTGGGAAATGCCTTGAGCTGCAGGTTTGGGGCAGCTCTGCCATCTGTTTTTGTGAGCAGTGACTCTGTTGATTTCTCAGGAGTGTATTCCAAACTAGTCTATCCCACAAAGCAAGCATCTGGCTGTCTGGGGGCTAGCCCACATGGGAATGCTTTCTTTTCCTATTTGCCTTTCACTCTCAGCCTACCAGGAGCAAAGTGGATAATTACTGATCTTTGGAGTCTGCAGAAGGTCCCAGCTTTAAAGCCACTCGTGTCTCTGTTACCTAAACAGCAAACTTAACAAGTGGGCCATACTTTATACGTTCCTCTTTATAAACATGTGGGACTGTACTTTAAATCCCATAATATTTATGCAGTCTCTCTAAAACTCTATATAAAGTAAGGTGATCTCTTTCCAACGTATATACGCAGGAAGATTCTGTTTCAAATACATTAGTGAAAACCTAGAGCAGTGAATTCACTGGAGTTAATTTGGATTTACACTGGAACTGAAGCAAAATTTGGAGCTCAATGTAATGGAGAGAAATGTTTCCCTTTATATAGATATATTTCTGTATTCTGTTATCTTCTAGGTTAAAAAACACATATCTGTTATTTCACTGGTGAAAAACTCCCAAATTCTAAAAAGTTAAAGAGTCTCTGACGGATTCAGGCCCCATACTTTCCAAGAGCCCAATATTCCCCAATCATCATAAATACACAAACATATTTACACATAAAGCATATATAAACGAGAAATATACTTGCATCCATAAAGAAAAATCTTAGCGGGTTAAAAAAAACAAGATGAATTTTGTTTTTTATATATATATGGGCTGTCAATTAATCACAGTTAACTCACACAATTAACTCAAAAAAATTAATCGCGATTAATCGTGCTGGTAAACAACAGAATATCAATTGAAATTTATTAAATATTTTTGAATGTTTTTCTAATTTTCATATATATTGTGTTATAATTGCACTGTAAAAACGACAAAAGAAATAGCATTTTTTCAATTCACCTCATACAAGCACTGTAATGCAATCTCTTTGTCGTGAAAGTGCAATTTACAAATGTAATTTTTTCTTACATAACTGCACTCAAAAACAAAACAATGTAAAACTTTAGTACCTACAAATCCACTCAGTCCTACTTCTTGTTCCCCAATCGCTAAGACAATCATGTTTGTTTAATATTTACAGGAGATAATGCTGCCCTCTTCTTATTTACAATGTCACTATTAAGGGAGAACAAGCATCTACATGGCACTTTTGTAGCCGGCACTGCAAGTATTTACATGCCAGATATGCTAGACATTTGTATGCCCATTCATGCTTTGGCTGCCATTCCAGAGGACATGCTTCCATGCTGATGTTGCTCATTAAAAAAAAAAAGTGTTAATTCAGTTCGTGACTGAACTCCTAGGGGAAGAATAGTATGTCACCTGCTCTGTTTTACCCACATTCTGCCATATATTTCATGTTACAGCAGTCTCGGATGATGATCCAGCACATGTTGCTCATTTTAAGAACACTTTCACTGCAGATTTGACAAAATGAAAAGAAGGGACCAATATGAGATTTCTAAAGATAGCTACAACACTTGACCCAAGGTTTAAGAATCAGAAGTACCTTCCAAAATCTGAGAGGAATGAGGTGTGGAGCATGCTTTCAGAAGTCTTCAAAGAGCAACACTCCAATGAGGAAACTACAGAACCCAAACTACCAAAAAAGAAAATCAATCTTCTGCTGGTAGCATCTTACTCAGATGATGAAAATGAACATGTGTTGATCTGAACTGCTTTGGATCATTATCAGACAGAACCAGTTCTCAGCATGAACCCATGTCCACTGGAATGGTGGCTGAAGCACAAAGGGACATGTGAATCTTTAGCACATCTGGCATGCAAAAATCTTGCGACGCCAGCTACAACAGTGCCATGAGAACACCTGTTCTCACTTTCAGGTGTCATTGTAAACAAGAAGCAGGCAGCATTATCTCCTGCAAACTTGTTTGTCTAAGTGATTGTCTGAACAAGAATTAGGACTGAGTGGACTTGCAGGCTCTAAAATTTTACATTCTTTAATTTTTGAATGCAGTATTTTTTTTTAATTCTACATTTGTAAGATCAACTTTCATGATAAGGAGATTGCTCTACAGTACTTGTATCAGATGAACTGAAGAATACATTTTTTTTACAGTGCAAATACTTGTAATCAAAAATAAACAAAAGGAGCACTGTACACTTCGTATTCTGTGTTGTAACTGAAATCAATCTTTGAAAATGTAGAAAAAATCCACAAATATTTAAATAAATGGTATTCTATTATTAACAGTGTGATTAATCATGCAATTAATTTTTTTTAATTGCTTGACAACCCTTATATCTATCTATCTATCTATCTATCTATCTATCTATCTAAAAACCATTTTATAGACAGTTTCTTAGACAGGGTGATGGTTTTTACCAGCAGCTTAGATCAGTGTAATTCAACCTTCTTGATAGCAGGGACTGGCTTGCTGCCTTCCGAAATTGAGTCAGGGAGATCTCAGGGACCGGCACCAGTCCACGTTGAGAAATGCTGGCTTAGATCACATAGGCCTTTTCAGAAGTGATTAATGGATTTTGGTGGCCAAATTGAGTCATTATAAAGGGGCCTGATTTTCAGAAAGAGCTGAGAATCCAACCTCTCAAAAATAAAAAAAAAATTTTTAAACATGTCTTGAATTAGGCACCAAGTTGTGGCACTAAAATCACAAGTAATTTCTTACAAATGTAGACCCATGGTTGGGATTTTCAAAGGTGCTCCACAGCACCCATTTAACTGTGCTCTCATTGACATCCATGCTGAGCACTTCTGAAAACCTCACCATAGATTGTGGTCCCTGATTTATAGGTGCAAAATAAAAACTGAGGCTCAGTTAAGAAAATTTGGACCTTGAAGACTGCCACTTTGGTAACAACCCAAGCAGAGTTTCTCTTATATACTGTAAATGTGTCAGCTCCACAGGATATCACTGTGCAACTATACTGAATGTCGCATTTAGAAAGCCCCTAGCGAGGAACTGATAACCCCAGTGAGCCTGGACAACTGATAACATAGTTGCAGAAGAGTATGAGATCATCTGTTTCCAAGCAGGAGCTGAAGGGACCCAGAGGGCTCAGCATCAAAGTCCATGACCACGGAAGTGACAGATTGTAACAACTGTTTTCTAACCACTTGGAAAAACATCTTGGAAACACTGAATGGCAACAAAAAGAGACGACAGAGCATATAGACTTACCTAAATGCATCAAATGGTAAGACAGTTTCAGGGGGGAGTCATCAAGAAACCATGAAAAGGAAAAGAAAGAAGAAATAAATTAGTTCAGAGGTGTGTCATTCCAATTAGCTAAAAAGAAAAAAAGAGAAAGGGCTAAAGCTCCCTTAGGAACTGTTGGATAAGTAGCTGTACTGCTTGCTTTTTGTATGGCGAACTGGTCAGCCACCACCTTTACTATATAATGCCTATAAGCTGGGTTTCACATAAGGTGAGTGAGGTGGTATCTTTTATCAGACCAACCTTCTGTTGGCGAGAGAGAGAAACTTTTGAGCTACACAGAGCTCTTCAGGTTTGGGAAAGGTGCTCAGAGTGTCACAGCTAAAAACCAAGGGAAAAGATTGTTTAGCATAAGCAATACACACATATTGTAAGAGACCATTTAAGGTGAAGTTGGACAAACAACACCTCTGCAGCTATGGGGCAAAGAAGGGTGATTAGTGCATTACAGACTATTGTAATAAACTATAAAACCAGCATCTTTCTATTCAGTCCACGATTTTTTAGCAAAGTTATGAACTCCCAGGCTCATCATTTAAAGGTGTTGTGCAGATTTCCTCTGAGGATGAAGACAGAGGTCAGATATGGAGTGATGGTTTTGTGAAAAGGGTTCACGCACAGGTTATACGGTAGGGTTTTTTGGTCTTATTTTTCTGTAAGAGTTCATTCCAGAGCATAGCAATTGTCTGAGTTTCACCCATCTAGTGGTTATTAGGGCATTTAGTGCACTGGATGAGGTACACATCATGTTCTGAGAGGCATGTGTAGGACCCAGGGATCTTAAAACCTGTGTTGTGGGTTTAACAATGTGAATTCCATTCAGGACTGCCTTTGTTAGCATTGTTGCTTTCTACCTTTAGCAACATGGTGGGTACATGAGGAGGGGGAAGGTGGAGAGCGCTTGTCAACATGAAGGGACAATGGCACGTAAAGAAAACAATGCATCAGGGGCAAAATATAATAATTCTTCCAGGGTTCAGTGGAGTTGGTTGCCTGAGGCGAGGGGTTCAATATAAAATCTGTGGTGAGACTGCTAAAGGCTAAACCATGCCAGATACTAAGTGCCTTCAATACCCATTAATTTCAACTGAGCAGTTTTCACAACTTGATTCCCTGCTGGGCCCCTTGGTTTTGAGATACGCTAAGGCAGAAGCAAATTTCAAGAGGAGACAATCACATGGGGGAAAAAACCCTAGGTCTTTAAAGAAGTGTAAATCTTCAAAATACCTTGTTTATTTTGCACTGGTTCCTTCTTAGCAAAGCCCCTGCAGCATGCAGTGGTTCACTTAACATAATGGAGCCCCATTCATTAATGTTGTTGCATGGCAGCAACCTTAAAGCCTTTTTAAGTGAATAATTAGTGCTTGGCAGCACCAGCTATGGTCACTTAGATCCCACCATTTCCACTGCAATCAATGGTGAATGGAAGTGGACATGCTGCGTTTACACCATGCCTCCACAGCATACCAAATCAGAACACGATTTTATCATCAGTCTCTCAATATATATAATACTTGCACATTATCTCCCTGTACCTGGGAGTAAAATATCCAGTGAAATTTCCCTATTCAAAATAGCCCCCAACTCTCACTGTTTTCAGTGTGACTGAAGTCCCTGCACTCAGAGAAAATGGCTGCCACTCTATGGTTAGAGGGCTAGACAGGGGACTATAGGTAGCTGAAAAGCTGCAACAGGAATAGGTGGGAAGCAGGCGGCAGACTGAGGCCATGTCTACATCTAAAATTTTGCAGCGCTGGTTGTTACAGCATAGGGCCAGCGCTGCAGAGTGGCCACACTTACAGCAACCAGCGCTGCAAGTGGTGTTAGATGTGGCCACACTGCAGCGCTGTTGGGCGGCTTCAAGGGAGGTTCGGGGAACGCGAGAGCAAACCGCGGCGAAGCTGGTCTCCTTTCCCGGTTTGCTCTCTCGTTCCCCGAACCCTCGAACAAGCAGGTCTCCTTCCCTGCGGTTTGCTGGGTGGTTCGGGGAACGCGAGAGCAAACCCGGGAAAGGAGACCAGCTTCGCCGCGGTTTGCTCTCGCGTTCCCCGAACAAGCAGGTCTCCTTCCCTGCGGTTTGCTGGGTGGTTCCGGGAACGCGAGAGCAAACCACGGCGAAGCTGGTCTCCTTCCCCGGTTTGCTCTCGCGTTCCCCGAACCCCGAGCAAGCAGGTCTCCTTCCCTGCGGTTTGCTGGGTGGTTCGGGGAACGCGAGAGCAAACCCGGGAAAGGAGACCAGCTTCGCCGCGGTTTGCTCTCGCGTTCCCCGAACAAGCAGGTCTCCTTCCCTGCAGTTTGCTGGGTGGTTCCGGGAACGCGAGAGCAAACCGCGGCGAAGCTGGTCTCCTTCCCCGGTTTGCTCTCGCGTTCCCGGAACCACCCAGCAAACCTCAGGGAAGGAGACCTGCTTGCTCGGGGTTCGGGGAACGCGAGAGCAAGCCGGGGAAGGAGACCAGCTTGATTACCAGAGGCTTCCTCAGGTATGTTGGGATACCTGCTTATTCCACGGAGGTCAAGAAAAGCGCTGGTAAGCGTCTATACTTGATTACCAGCGCTGGATCACCAGCGCTGGATCCTCTACACCCGAGACAAAACGGGAGTACGGCCAGCGCTGCAAACAGGGAGTTGCAGCGCTGGTGGTGCCCTGCAGATGTGTACACCTCCTAAGTTGCAGCGCTGTAACTCCCTCACCAGCGCTGCAACTTTCTGATGTAGACAAGCCCTGAGGAGAGGGACAGCGGTATGTGGTATAGCAGAGAAGGAGAACATTAGGGGAAGGAGAAAAATGTGGGGACAAGTGACCATGGGGGACAGGAAGCTATGAGGGATCATGGAAAGCAATCTCTGCCTCAAGCTGCATGCAGAGCAACAATATTTTCTTTACTTTTTCATAACTTTGAAATAATTTAATACCAGATAAAATGAGCAACTCTTGAGCACAGGCCAGAACACAGCAGTGCAGGCAAGTTACACACACGTCCCCTCACCTGGTTCTGCCAAGGCACCTTACTCTTGACCAACAATATCTCTAGTTGTTTCAGTCCTGTCACCCTACACAGCTTTGCTACTATACCTCTGTATTGACCTCTGGCACTGCAGCTATTCTGGACCTGGGTCCCCATAAAGATTGTCGATGCAGCTCAATCTTCCTAAGTCAGGACTGTGCACCACCAGTGCAGTGAAGGGTTTCAGGAATGGAACAGCCTGGGATTGCTGATGGCCAGGATTGAGATGCATTCGACAAAACTCTGTAGGATCCCTGCACTGGATAGCAGGGAATACCATTAGTTAAGATTACGGTGTCTTGGCAGAGCCCAGGGAACTGTGTTGGGTTGCTCATTTGGACGTGTGTCAGTGGGTGGAAAATCATACACCTCCAATAAAAAGAAATCATCCCTTCTAGGGTCTGGCTTATTAACAAAAACGTAGTCCCCCAAATAGTAGTACTTGAAATGTCAGCCTAAACCATCTCCTCTTATCTGCCCCACTCCACATTCCCTCTGCCAGAGGGCTACCCACACCTCACATCCAGATGAGCCAACTGTGCGCTAACTGTTCTAGTACATAGCAAATGCTCCCTCTTAACAATCCCCCATAGATTCAACAACTGCTAAAAATGTTGGGGTTTCAGGCAACCACCGCCAGCCTATTACAATGGATATTAAATCTATCCCAAATTAAGGAAGTTAAGACTATGCCACTCATTAGCTACACTAGTATTTATGCACATTCAGCTTGATTAACTGACCATCTTGGATACACCAACCTCATTGGAAGCCAGCCTGAAGAAAGGGGAACTGTGGCTTGAGAACCTTGTAGATACCCATCAGAATCAGCCTCTCTGCAAGCTTATTTGTGACAGAACGGAAAGAGATAGGCAGATACTTCTTGGGATCTGCCAGGCATTTTCCTGGTTTCATAATTGGTACAATCTTTGCCCTGCACCAGATTTTTGGGATACAGTTGTCCTGCAGAAAGTCAATTGAGGAACCAAAGCACTCATCTTTTTGCCTTTGGCCTAGGTGAAGTAGGAAGTTCATGTGTGTATAATCCAGGCCTGGAGCCTTTCCTGTTTCATATGCTTTATGGCCTGCCCCAGCTCCTTCCCTGAAAAAAGGGCCATCAGGTTTGAATCCACACTAGGAGCCTGCCACTCCTCTGTAACCTCAGTTTTGATCGCACAGCTGATAGGTTTATCCAAGTTCTATGTGAGGCCATGTGAGATGTGACAGCATTTGCAGCGAGTAGGAAATTCCTTTCTGATGAACCTGGAATTTCCAAAAAATCTTCTGAGATGTGGCCAGCTTCTTAGTTTGACTGATTCATTAAATATTAGTGTGAATCCTCTCATTGGGCATGAATGCGTACAAGATACTTCTTTTGGAATCTAGCAACAGGCAACCTACTATTTTCTGTGTTCAGGGATTAGTTGCGTGTAGCGAGATGACAGTTTACTGTTTTGGCTTTTAAACAACATATTTTTAATTAGATGCCTTGGGGCACTGGCTGACGCAGAAATACAACTAGAATAATTATTTTAGTTTAAATTGTTTGGGGAAATAATACCACCATTTTGCACTTAGGCAGTGCTTTTTCTCACAACTTAAAGCACTTTGCAGAGGTATTATCCCCATTTTATAGATGGCAAAAACTGGTGCAGAATGCAATTAAGTGATTTGTCCAAAGCTCCGCAATGCGCCAAAAGCAAAGCTAGGAATGTAAACCAATAAATGATGGATCAAGAAGTACACCTCCGAAGCATTATTTCAAATAATCCATTTTATATTCAGAATAGGAAGAGAGAAAGAAATAACATTCTTACTTTTTGTTCCTAAAAAATGACATTTTACAAAAGCGTTGATGACTTTCACAGCTTCCAGAAGGAACTAACATTTTAGTGAGACTAATCCATATGGTAGATCTTACATTCTTCTGTATACCCCATAAAAAGGATTGCGCAGAACGAAACAGTACTTTTGCTAATTATCACTAAAGAGTCTTCATTCACCCTTATTGTATGAAGCTAATTTGGTTCACATTTTCTTTTTATAGGCTGTTGTGATAATCACAGTTTCCTCTCTCCTACACATTTAAAAGGCGTTTGGTGTTAGGCTTTGAGACTTATCAAAACTTAAGGATATTTTCTAAGCTGTGGAAAAAAAAATCAATTTTTCCCACAAAATGTCATTTTCAGGGCAATAAATTAAGGATATATTGTTTTGTCTTTATCCATAATTTTCTGGATGAAGTAATTCTATATAGGTGTGCTACTACCAAGCCCCTTTTTTGATCTGTAATCACAGCACATATTTAACTAGTTAGCATAGCACCTTCTACACTACTCAAGAATTTTTGTTAAGTTTTTGTTGTTGTTAGTTTATTTATATAGTGGAACACAAAGTTTGTTCTTGAGAATTGGGAACAGAATTCAGGTCTCCAATAACTCAGCCCTCTGATATTTCAGCTATTCCATGAAATCTCTGAAACTAAGGGCTTGTCTACACTTAAAATGTTACAGCAATGCCACTGTGATGGGAACCGCAGCCAATGCAATGGTTTTGAATGAAAACAAAGCGACATATGTATGAAGCAGCAACATAGCTTAGTGGCTAGGATGCTGGACTGGGAATTCAAGAGACCATGGTTCTGTTGCCAGTTCTGCCATTGTCCTGTTATGTGACACCTGACATAGTTGCCGACTCCGTGAGTGCTCCAGGGTTGAAGCACCCACGAAAAAAAAATTAGCAGGTGCTTAGCACCCACTGGCAGTCAAGCTTCCCCCTCTCCTCCCAGTGCCTCTCACCGACCAGCAGCCCCACTGATTAACTCTTCCCACTCCCAGGTCTCTTGCCTGCTGTGATCAGCTGTTCCACAGCATACAGAAGGAGCTGGAAGGGAGGGGGAGGAGCAGGGACAGGGTAAACTTAGGGGATGGGGTAGAAAGAAGCGGAGTGGAGTGAGGCCTGAGAGAAAGGGGTGGAGTGGGGGGTGTGGGCTTGCAGGAAGGGGTGGAGTGGGGGCAGGAGTCAAGCACCCCCTGGGTAGAGAGAAAGTCAACACCTATGACACCAGACACCTCTCTATGCCTCTGTGTCCTCTTGTGCCCTCTGCTCTTCTCAGTGCAGGGACTGTCTCCCAATATACGTTTGTACAATGCTTAGCACAAAAGGACCCTGATCTTGGTTATGGCCTCTATATGCCACCAATACAATTTATGGGATCATCACCATATATTTCATCCTGGAATCTCTATGATTGAGGTGACAGCCTTGGACTGGCAAAATTAAAATGAGGTAAGACTGTCATAATACCCATACAGCTGCCTTTTCCTGAGAATCAGTCACCGTTCCACACAAAAGCTGTCAATAGCAGCTCTTATTTCAAATGGAGGTAAATGCTTCTGCCCTACATATGCTCCTCTGTGGCTTGGAAAGACCATTGATGTTGATAGAAAGGATGAAGGTGAACTTTCAGAGAGGGAAAAAAAAAAAGCTTCTCTGCTGTGGTCCAACTAGAGCGACTTGCTGTCTACTGATACAAATTCAAGAGGTCAACACGGTCAATGTTCAAAGCCAGCAGGCTGCATTTTCTTTCCCTTAGTTCTCTGTGACGAATCCAAATTTTGGTGGCAGACTAGCCAACATGCAACAAGACATAAAAACTCATTGAGGAATAGCAACCACCCAAAATAAACCCCACAACACAACAAAAGGGCCATAGAGAGCCCCTGGGAGCGCTGACTTGTACATCAAACAGATCTTTCTTAAAATAATGCACAAAGAATACACACACAGATACATTCATTTACAGCCACAAGGGCAGGGAAAAAACACGTCCTAAAATACAGCCCTCCACTCATGGGCTGAGCACAGAATAACTCTGACTGTTCTGACAGGCCTCCCATTCACCAGAGCAGCTCAATTCCCGCTCTGGATTTCCCCACAGAAACTCATGCAATGAAGCAACCTTAACCATCTCCTCTCACTCCCCACCCCCAAAAAAAGAGTAAGATTATTAAGAAAGACACTGCCAGATCCCTTTAACAAAGACTACCCCAGCTCTAACAAAATATATAAATAAAAAATACCATTCCAAGTTCAATCTCTGGATTCTGAAGTTACCAAAAACTCTTTCTATACTTCCTCAAAAGCTTTATCCCAGGTTCCCTCTCCTCCTCCTGTTTTCACTTCTGAAAACACTTCAGTGATGCAACTAATTGCCAGTCAGACACAGACAACAATTAGCTAACTCCCCTAAACTTACTAGCATATCAAGAATAAAGTAGCTTGACAGTTTTTAAGGGCAGATGGTACTAGTTATAATAATCTAGCCTGACCACACATTTTCACGCTGTGATTTTTGCGCCCAGCTCCATAAGTTGTACTTGAAATAACTGAGCCTCATTGCTCTAGTTCAACACTGGACTCCTTCCTCAAATCTCACTGGGAAGCATTCCTATTTAGCCATATGGGAAAGGCAAGGTAGCTGCGACCCCGATACTTACTTGATACGATCAGATTGAGATTCTGTGGACTAATATCCATCTTAGGGTATGTCTATACTACCCACCGGATCAGTGCGCAGCGACTGATCCAGGCATGGGGGGGGGGGGGGAGAGGGGGACGACGGGGAGAAGAAGGATGTCAATTTATTGTGTCTAATCTAGATGTGATAAAATCGACCCCCGAGCGCTCTCCATCAACTCCTCTACTCCACCGGAGCAAGAGGCACAGGCGGAGTCGACAGGGGAGCGTCAGCAGTCGACTCACCATAGTGAAGACACCGCGATGAGTAGATGTAAGTACATCGACTTCAGCTACATTATTCACGTAGCTGAAGTTGCGTAACTTAGACTGATCCCCCCACCTAGTGTAGACCAGGCCTTAGACGTACGCCCTCAATTTAAGGATACCCGATTAATGAAGAATCTACCGCAATGCTGGGTAAACTGCTCCAGAGGCTATTTACTGGGAAAGGAGGAACTTGTTTTCAATGCACACTGTCATCATATAACAGTATTAGTCTGCTATGATATTTTTTGACTTGGTCATTTGATCACTCAGGCCATGGCTACACTGGCACTTTACAGCGCTGCAACTTTCGCGCTCAGGGGTGTGAAAAAACACCCCCCTGAGCACTGCAAGATACAGCGCTGTAAAGCCTCAGTGTAATCAGTGCTGCAGCGCTGGGAGCGCGGCTCCCAGCGCTGCAAGCTACACCCATAAGGGATGTGGTTTACGTGCAGTGCTGGGAGAGCTCTCTCCCAGCGCTGGCGCTCCGACTACACTCATACTTCAAAGCGCTGCGAAATTTCAAGTGTAGCCATACTCTCAGTGGGAGAGAGAGTTTGGTGGATGCAATCTCTGAATGTTCTCATGGTAATGAGCAGAAAGTCATCCCCAAAGGAGACCTATGGCAGAAGAGCAGTTCACTACTTCTTGTGTCTAAAATGATCTTCGTAGTATTTTGAGTTTGGCTCACTATTTTTACGGGGGGGGGGGGGGGAAATGGGTATCTTCAGAAAAAAAGGAAACGAACCATGAGTAGCACAGTAAGCCTGACTGCTGCCTGAATCACAAGACAGCAGGAGCTCTGAGGATAGGCAATAATCATAATCAACTCAGGGAAGGAGGGAGGATAGTTCTGTCAAAGTTACTATCTAACAGCCTCTGGTGGCTGGCTGTAAAATATGAACAACTTCATTTAAGGCTATAGTTTTCCCCTGTTTCACTAAAGGGTCAGCATCGTGTTAATGCAACTAAGGGCTAGTCCACACTAGAAACACTTCAGTGGTGCGGCTGTACTGATGTAGCTGTGCCGCTGCAGTGCTGACGCACTCTGCCCATGGGAGAGAGCTCTCCCGTCGGCATAATTACTCCATCGCCCTGAGTGGCAGTAGCTATGTCGGTGGGAGAGCTTCTCCCACCGACATAGCACCGTTCACACTGGCGCTTAGGTCAAAGTAACTTACGTCACTCAGATGGACGGCTTTTTAATACCCCAGGAATGATGAGTTCCTATTGTCTAGCCTGAACAAAACAACTCTGAGCCAACAACACTACTTCCCTGAGCCATCAGTTTACCCATAAACAAATCTAGTGTTCTCCCTTGAACCATTGTTCCTTCCCTACAAAAAATGCCTACTCATGCTCAAGTAAGTGGTCTGATGCCTGGATCCAAAATCTGCATCAGTTCCATTGGGACTTCATCTTCTCCTGACTGATCATTCTGGGGGCTCTGCCTGTCTCCAGCACTCCAAATCCTCAGCTACCACCACAACCTGGGAACCCCGACCGGTTCAAGCTTCACAGAATGGTGACAACCCAACTCTCCCTCATCTTCCCCCCACCCTGCCCCCCACTCTAGGTATAGCTTTCTAACCCTGACTTATGTGATCAGTTATAGTTTTCTAAACCTGACTTTTGTAATCAAATTTAAGATAGATTTAATACTGTCACTGTTCTGTTTGGCTCTCCTTGTATGGTTATTACCTGGTAATAAATAGCATCTATAGTTAAGATGGTTGCTTCCCTCCCTCCCTCCCTCTTATGATTTTGGCTTCTCCATTTGCTCTGCAGCAATACTCCTCTTTACCTAAGCTAAAGGTCCCTGTAATGCCCAAAAATCATGTGGCGTTTACTCATCAAGTGGGTTACTACCAGAACAATTGTAATGTGAAAGTGGGGATAGGAACGTGCTGAACCTGTGGCACAGGAGGGTGGCAGCTTGGAAGTGCTGCTCGACCCTGCCTGCTGAGTTCAAGGGCATATAAAGGGTCAGCTTGGAAGTGCTGCTCGACCCTGCCTGCTGAGTCCAGGGGCATATAAGGGTGGCAGCTTGGAAGTGCTGCTCGACCCAGCCAGCTCAAGTGTACTCTATTCTGGTGCGGTGCCCGTGGTGCATGAGGGTGGCAGCTTGGAAGTGTTGCTCGACCCAGCCTACTGAGTCCAAGGGCATATAAAGGGTCAGCTTGGGAGTGCTGATTGACCAGGTCCTGCAGGATAGCTCCATTAGGAGGGAACGTGTAGAAGGAAGAAGTAGAGCTGTGTATGGAAACACAAGTGACACAAGGAGTACACTGTTAGAATTACAGAAACACACACACACACCCCGCCCCCCTAATAAATGACTGTACCCCAAAGTAACGGGCAAATCTGGTAACATACTAAATACCATTTTTATGTCAACGTGATTTATGGTTCAGTCACAGACAGAAATGAAAATGCTGCTCATATAAAAATACTGCTTTTGTATCTGAGATGAAAGGAATAATAGCTTCTTACAACTGTTTCCCCAAGGCTGAAATAGTTTTCCAGCCAAGGGCCTTTTCATTTTGTTTTAAACTCTTTTTGAACACACTACACCGATACAATCAAACAACACAGGGTCAAGGGGCACAGACTTTGCTCTCCATTTTCTATCAGTGATAAGCAGGTCTTTTAGGGCCTTATCCCAAACCCATTGAAGTTAATAGAAAGAGATCTATTCATTTCAGTGGGCTTTCAGTCAGTCAGGCTTTTACACCGGAAAGCCAAATTTTTCAGAAGTTACTTGTGATTTTGGTACCAAACTTCAGAGGTTTAAAAGGGTCTTGGTTTTCAGAGGGCTGGAGCTCAGCACCTTTTGAAATTCAGGCCCCTTTAAGGTGTCTCAAACTGGTCACCCAAAATCACTAAGCATGTTTGAAATGTCTTGAACTCAACTCTTCAGTGCAGAGACCAGTCATTTACTCATTGGCTGGAAAGCACAATGTACACCTACACCATTATATATACAAAAAGGTCACGCTTCTCTAAACGCAAGATGCCATTCAGCAGATAATCTTCCAGTAAAACTGTAAATTAATAACATTTTGTTTTTTTTGTTTGGAAGAGGTTGTCAAAGGCATCCAACCAGAGAAGCTTTTCATCAGTTAAAGACAAGATATAGGTGGCCAAGAGCTCCTCTGCTCCTGTCTCTCCAGAGCCATCATCCCTCTTCAGTTGCCATTCTGATAATCCCACTTGCTCTTTTAGGAATACAGTGAGATCTAGATTTGGTATCCCAGTTTCTTACAGAATCTAAACACTGGCAGAAACCCCTATACATGAAGGAGGAATCCCCAGAAAACCTGAATCATAACATACTATGATTGTCATCTGGCCCTGTACATGTTTTGTTTTTTGTTTTTTTTAACACCTTACAAACTTCCTGAGTAAAGGGAGCCCATTTTTTCATTGAGTTCTGATATTTACCTGGGTTGAAGCAGACTACGTTTCTGACGTTTCCCCCTCACTTATATAAGAAAGTGTGAAAGGCATACAAACCCTAGACAGATAAAACTAAAGCGAAGGGATATTTACTCATTTGCATTTAACTGGGTTCTAGAGGAATTTGGAGACAGGAGATTATTACGTACTGTTATCGATTTTTGTGGACTGGCAGTGATCTACCCAGTGTGGAATGCTTGTCTCCTGGATGACGGCAGCCATGCCCCCGGCATAGGTGTCAACTTTCACTTCTCCTAGCATGGACCGCCACACAGCCACTCTCTTGAGCCAAACTTTCCCTCTTTTATATCTGCCATGGCGTGAGACAGGAGAACAAAGTAATGCTCCTTGACAGTCAGCACCAAGCTAGATGGTGAATTCATCAAAAGGGACCTTTTCTTGACTTCATATTATCCCCCGAAGAACCTGCTTCTTAGAGCCAGAAAGGATCAGAGGTGGCAGTAGGAAGTGTAACCACAAACGCTCAGAAGGCTGGATGGTCACAAGGTATGATCCAGGCCAGGCCTGGCAACAGCATGGTGAGACTGTGGCCAAGCAGTGTGCAGAATGAGGCTGGAAACGTTAAACAACAGCTTGCAGTTGATCACCATGCTGCCAGCAGCGAAGTAAGTAGAGAACAGTGTTTTGTTCCTGTCCAATTCTCAAGGAGGCTGAAGGAAGAGAATAATTTCACTGTATGTGGATGAGGCTAGCCAGGAGACAGTCTGCAATTCCCCACTACTGCTTTCTCCCTGGACCAATCAGGAGGAGGACTGGAAGTGGGAAGAAGTCATTTAGTAGACTAGCCTTGCTGTTTGGCATCAATCTACAAACTGTCTAATGAAATGTCAGTAGCAAATGAACAGGTGCCTAACTGCTCTTGGAATGTTCTCCAATGCTCGTGATCCATTGGTGGCAGCAGCAGGCAGTGAAATCATCACAGTCAACTGGTTTAAAAGGTCAATCAGGGAGATCAAGGTCACAGGAGACCTTTGACCTTCAATTTCCACACTCAGTGAGCTATAGTTTTTACTCTCTGCTTTCCTAAAACCCAGAACACTTCTTCCCCCAAGTTCTGCTCCACCCCCACGCCTCTCTTTCTGGCAATGGAATTTCTCAAGGGCGCTTCTACATTATTCAGAACAAGTGCAAATGTGTGACCTAATCAACACGCTGAAACTTAACAAAAGAGAGTTACGAACAGCTAGAGGGCTCCTGAATGGAGAGACAGCTCTCCCTCCCTCCCCACTTTTCTCTCCAGCATTCCCAAGAGACTCTGAAACTGTTAATCTGCATTACAAGCCCCAAGCTCACTGAAAGCTGCCTTCTTCACAGTTCACAGCAGTGGGCGTGATTTATTATTGCGCTCAGTCCCAGGTTGCCAGCCACAGCGTTGGTTGTATGCAAGGAAACACTGAAGAAGCCAGTCAATAGGAATCCAAGGGAAAAACCAGAACTAAAAACCAGGAAATGAAAGCAAGAGAGTGAAGAAAACACAGGAGATTGATGTTGTACTAATTTAATCAGATTCTTTCCGCACTCTGCTTAAAATTAAGGGGGACAGCTCAAAAGCAGGAGTGAAATTATGTAGCCCATGAAGCCAAATGCTCTCCTTGCTGATATCCCAAAGAAAATGGAAGAGAGCATAACATTCCTAAGACTGACAAATCTTTTACCTGGCTTTCCCCTTCCACTAAAGAAAAAAAAAGTTTGGATTTCTGCATCAATCAAACTTGCTTTCTACTGTAGACTATAGAACACAAAAAGCCTGCAGGTATCTTGACAGCTAGAGGCTGCTGTTTAGGACGGGGAAATCAAAACAAAAGAGAAGAAGAAACGTCTACAAAAGCAAATGTTTTCCATAACAAGGACACGGCTTCTGTGTTTTAGAAGTATTAGTTCTGGCTTCAGTCACAAGCATACAAGAATTTGACAAGTCCCTCTCGCTTCCTAGCTCCTACAAAACCACATCAGTTTGGCACAATTGGCAATCTCTGCTCAGAGAGGGACCAGGAAGAGTGCAGCAGGTCAGGATGGAGGTGTTCTGCCAGAACTGAGGGAGAGGAGATTTTATAATCTACATGTGTACACTGTGCTTGGATCAGAGCAGTGCTATTTATGACAAGTAACATTTAGCCTTTTTTTAAAAAGTAGTATTTGCCATTATTTTATTGTTTATTTTTGTACTGTGCACAGTAATGCTGTGGTTGCATAGGAGCAAATGTATCAGGCTGCAAACTAGTTCCATTTATAAATCCCTATTTCTTCTCTCTCATGTCTTAAAAATCTCCATTGGAGCTGAATTTTTCTATACTCAGTCTCAGGAGGAGGATTTTGGGGGGGGAATATTAAATTTTGAGGACAATCTGTTCAGCCTTTTCTGAATTATGCAAGGCCAGATACATATAACTCCGATTTGAAATTGGGCATAAAAATCAATTGCTCCTTTTGGAAGACGCCTATGGGTCACATTTGAAAGAGCAAGGTGAAAGATACTGGAAAAAATGACATCTGAGCACGCTCAATAGACTTTTTTTTTTTTTTTTTTTAAACAGAGCTTTTGTTCTGCAGAGGCCTTGTTTGCCTCATTCACTGAGGAGCACAGAGAATCCTTCATCCTTCACCATGCAATGTTATAGAAAGTATCTCTCATATCAATTGAGAAATAGTAGGTTAGCATGTCAACCAGGATTGTATGCAGAATGAATGTGAACATTACAACTGAATTTTGGCATTTCCTGATTTCCAAGTGACTCACCATGCGATCCTTACTTTGTTTTAATGTAAAATTATGTACTAAACTGTACAAAGCGAGCAACTGTGCTGCTATATTAGCCACACAGGCATGCACAGAATAGCCTACCTGCACTGTTGACTCTGAACAGAAATGAGATAAAAAAATCACATTGTGGACAGGGGAAGTAACTTCCAAATCCTCTAACTCAGCCAAATCACAGCTAATTAGAACCAGAATGCTTAAAAGGTATTAGAATAAGTTGCAATTTTCCTCTTCCCACAGGGAAAAGTTAATTCCTCACTCAGAAAGGACAGCTGTATTTTGCTCAGATTTTCCAAATAAATGCTAGCTACAGATAAATAGTGCCCATCTATAAAAAGGGAAATAAAAACAACCCAGGAAACTACAGACCAGTTAGTTTAACTTCTGTGCCAGGGAAGATAATGGAGCAAGTAATTAAAGAAATCATCTGCAAACACTTGGAAGGTGGTAAGGTGATAGGGAATAGCCAGCATGGATTTGTAAAGATCAAATCGTGTCAAACTAATCTGATAGCATTCTTTGATAGGATAACGAGCCTTGTGGATAAGGGAGAAGCGGTGGATGTGATATACCTAGACTTTAGTAAGGCATTTGATACAGTCTCGCATGATATTCTTATCGATAAACTAGGAAAGTACAATTTAGATGGGGCTACTATAAGGTGGGTGCATAACTGGCTGGAGAACCATACTCAGAGAGTAGTTATTAATGGCTCCCAATCCTGCTGGAAAGGTATAACAAGTGGGGTTCCTCAGGGGTCTGTTTTGGGACCGGCTCTGTTCAATATCTTCATCAACGATTTAGATGTTGGCATAGAAAGTACGCTTATTAAGTTTGCGGACGATACCAAACTGGGAGGGATTGCAACTGCTTTGGAGGACAGGGTCAAAATTCAAAAGGATCTGAACAAACTGGACAAATAGTCTGAGGTAAACCGGATGAAGTTCAATAAAGACAAATGCAAGGTGCTCCACTTAGGAAGGAACAATCAGTTTCACACATACAGAATGGGAAGAGACGGTCTAGGAAGGAGTATGGCAGAAAGATCTAGGGGTCATAGTGGACCACAAACTTAATATGAGTCAACAGTGTGATACCGTTGCAAAAAAAGCAAAGGTGATTCTGGGATGCATTAAACAGGTGTGTTGTAAACAAGACACGAGAAGTCATTCTTCCGCTTTACTCTGCGCTGGTTAGGCCTCAACTGGAGTATTGTGTCCAGTTCTGGGCACCGCATTTCAAGAAAGATGTGGAGAAATTGGAGAGGGTCCAGAGAAGAGCAACAAGAATGATTAAAGGTCTTGAAAACATGACCTATGAAGGAAGGCTGAAGGAATTGGGTTTGTTTAGTTTGGAAAAGAGAAGACTGAGAGGGGACATGATAGTTTTCAGGTATCTAAAAGGGTGTCATCAGGAGGAGGAAGAAAACTTGTTCACCTTAGCCTCCAATGATAGAACAAGAAGCAATGGGCTTAAACTGCAGCAAGGGAGATTTAGGTTGGACATTAAGAAAAAGTTCCTAACTGTCAGGGTAGTTAAACACTGGAATAGATTGCCTAGGGAAGTTGTGGAATCTCCATCTCTGGAGATACTTAAGAGTAGGTTAGATAAATGTCTATTAGGGATGGTCTAGACAGTATTTGGTCCTGCTATGAGGGCAGGGGACTGGACTCGATGACCTCTCGAGGTCCCTTCCAGTCCTAGAGTCTATGAGTCTATGAGCCCTAGAAAACTGCATCCTAGCAGGTAAAACATTCAGAAAGTTACAAGGAACTGAAAACAGGGGACTATAATGAAAACATTCACACAACCTATGGCTATCACTAGCATTCCAGCTATGATGGCTTAATTGAATGATTTAGTTACCCAGGACAGCCTGCTGTATCCTGTTCATGAAACCTAGCAGCCCTCATGTTTGTGTACATAGCTGCTGGACGTACGAATTCCAAAGCAAATGAGCCTGCTCACAGCTGTGTTAAAATCTGTATTAAAATCCTTTAATTCTATTTAAAATTCTATTTTAAATGCCACAAACGGTTCCTGAATATTGCTCAGCTGGCAGACGGAGCGTGCACAAGCAAATTATTCCCAACTCAAAATCTGAATTTTCAAATGAGTAAATTCCACAACATTCCTGAACGCCACTAGAATTTACAGAGGTCTGGGCCATGCCAGACAAAGCTGGGAAGAAAGAGGTTTTAACCCTGCATTCCTAACGCAGAATTCTTTTCTCCTTCCTCTCCCCCTCCCTCACTCTACAGCTTGCCTCTGAAAAAGCTCCCTGTCCCCAGAGTGCAGATGGACAGAATAATTTAAAATTAAAGAGTAACAAGATAGGATCTGTAAAAATCCAGTGTCAGACCCTTCCTTCCCGTTTTGTGAACAGGCACCTATGTTGCAAAATACAATACATACATGGTAGAGTGCAGCTATGGCCACAAATTGTTAAGCATCACTTTAAACAGATCAACTCGTATGCCAAGGAAGTTAAAGAATATTTGTTTAATTGATGGGAGAGGGAGTTTTTAGTTTACTCATAGCACTGCTTCTTTTTGTTCTTAAAGTGATATAGATGACTAATAATATGTTACTTTGCTTTGTTTGTTTTAATTCCAGGCTGTTAAACAGCTGAACAGCAAATTTGCCAGACCCCAATGTGGAAGGACAAACTCATTTCTAGACTCTCGGGCACCACTTTTCATTCATTGCGGGTTCAGACCCACACAACTCTAAAATGTGAAGGGCCACATTGTAGAGATTTGATGGTTTAGACTCATGAGTAACAGGAAGTGGTTATCTTAAGCTCACTTGAAAACAAAAGGGGACTTTTGGGAGAGGAAATGCAAGGCAAAGATTTGGAGTCTTTAAGAGTAAAGACCCATCTCTCTGCGCAAGATTCAATTCCTGTCCATCCACAACACACTCAGCAATAATCTCGGAATGAGGATTCTGAGCAGAGTTGTTTCTAATATTTAGTTTTCATTTGTGAACTATTAACCATCCATACAAATGCTGCCGGTGTTTAACAGCTGTATTGCAGCCACCTGTGAGCTGAGAGAGGCAGTGAATGTTGTCTACAGGATAGCACACTGGACTGACAGTCAGGAAATCCTGGTTCTAGTCTCAGCTCTGCTGCTGACCTGCTGTGTGACCTTGAGGAAGCCACTACACTGCTGCCTCAGTTTCCCATCCTGTCTGGTCTAATTAAATAGGAAGCCCTTTGGGGTAAGGGCTGTCTCTTGCTACATATGCATAATGCCCAGCATGATGGGGCCCCAATCTCTAGGCAGTACAAATGATGATTCAGTAGTTGAAGTGTCAAGCTCACTAAAGTAGCAGCATGTAAATCATTGTTTTATGAATCTTTAATTGTTGAGTCAATTTAGTGAGCAATTGCCCTGGGTTGAACAGGGCACTGTGGAGGTAATGGAATGATGTGCTGGAGGGGTCCCTTGAGAGCTAATCTTAGCCTCTTGTTAAAATTCCACTGCCCAGGTTAAGGGAGGGCTGGGGTGATTTCTGGCCTCTAATGGAGTTCATACTCTCTCTGTGGAAACTGTTAAATCATTCCTGCCATAAAAGACTTTTCCCTGTGGCTTATAAAACTACTCCTGAAGAGCATTCTTCTCTTTTGCAATGTGTCGGATCGCACCAAGTGACAGGTTGGATTTGGGGCTTTGTTGTTGCTTTATTTCGAGTGTCTGTAGGGAGTCTATACCCTACCCTGCAACAAAACGTTCACACTCATGCTCACCAGTTAAAACTCCAGCTGGACACTGCCCTATCAATATACTCTGCAAATTTTGTCAAGTATTCATATTTCCAGCAAACAGAGTACAATAAAAGTTTGCTTGAAAAAGTGGCATTGCCTCCTTCCCTGTTTTTTGTTTAAATATGAAAAATGAATAGAGTCTGAAGTCCCTCACTCCTCTTCTCTGCCAGCAAGTATGCTGTAGGGAAATTTTAGTGCAAGTCCCTTGTTAGAAGCTTGATTGCACAATGATGTAGCCAACAGCTGTACAAATTCCCTGCACACATTTTTCCCATTGAACAGCTTTCCAGCAGCCCCATCCCTTTGTGTCTAGTAGCAACTCTTGAGCAGACACCAATATCAGTGTCAAACTGTGCATCAGTTTGGGGACATGGGATCATTTTCATTTAGGACTACGAATGGACACCAAAGTCATTTTTCACTTAAGACCCAAAACAGAATCTGAACCTAAGAGTCGAGTAGTGAACACCTGTAATTCAGAGAAGACCGTGTATGATGTGTCCCCATCTCTGTAGCCTGGTTTACCCCTAATATAGGGAGGTAAGGTTCACTCTGAAGGGTATGGTGACGTGCATCTGCTTTGGCAACTGATACATCAACTTAAACTGAAGAGAAAGAAAAGGTAGAGTGATGAACTGAAAGAAAACAAGCCATACAGAATTAATCTGCCAGCTAAAGAAGCCAATTATATCAATTTTAGCCAGCAGGTGCTGCTCTGGCAATAAGAACAGAGATTATGCGTTATAAAGGCTGCAAGAAAACAACGGAGCCACTTAAAAATATCAACCAAATAACATGCGGATATGTAAAAGAACACTTAAAACCACAACCACCAACTAGGGAAGGATAAGGCATAAACATTTCACCCCTACTATCACTGATGCTCTATCATTGTGAGATCACTTTGTCATCTCATTAACAAATCTCCATTGGCTAATTACACAAACAATAGGTGTTACATTAAAAACAAGAGCATACTTCATCTCCTTGTTCCATTGCTGGGCAACTGTTCCCAAAATTGTTCCAATGAAATCAGAAGTGTAACCAGTTAGATAACTCCCACTCCACCCCAAAACACCGTTTGAAAACTGCTCTGGCCATGAAATAAATGAAGCAGAATGGAGGCAGAAAGGACACTAGGATCGAATTGATATTTTATTGATCATTCGTTGAGTGCTTGGCCCATCTCTTTCCTTCTGTCACCTCCCCTCCCCAATCACTTCCATTCCAAGGGGACAGAATCAAGGCCTTTCGATTCATGGAATATTTATGGAGCTGGAGACCTCGAGGCCTTGAAAAGAAGGAAGATTCATGCATAATACAGAAAGGGAACTTGCAGTGCAAAATAGGAATTTACTGCATAGGCCAACTGAACTGTGAGGCAGAAAACCCATTAGGAGAAAAGGGATGATTCACAAGTCACAAATACCGGATGAGACACAAATGTTAGAGTAGGTAACCTAAATACATTAAAGTGGGGTAATGACATTTCCTATTGCCAATTATTAGCTGATTAATTAAATTACCCTTTTCTCACTGGCAGAAACTTGAACTATGCCATCCTCTCCTGCAGGAACTAAAAAAAATAATAATCAGAAATAACTCTACAGAGGAGCAAGCAGCAAGTCTTAAATGTTAGCCACTGAACAAAGCAAGATAGACCATCAGTAACTGTTCAGAGAAAGAGACCACTCAGCAACCAGTCATGCCCAGTACCAGGCTTACAATGGAACCAGGCCCAGGCTTCAAAGGGGCCCCAGCCCGGCCTGCTCTGCTTGGGCTGCAGTTCAATGCTCCGGCAGCTCTTCTTCGCCCCCTCCACCTCTTCTCCACCTCCTCCCCCAGGCGTGCTGCTTTCCTGTCCCTTCCCCTCCCAGCGCTTCCCCGCCACCGAACAGTTGTTTGCCGGCGCTCCTGGAGGGAGGGGGTGGAGAGGAACTGCAGCATGCTCAGGGGAGGAGGCGGAGGCGTGGCCTTGGGGAAGCGGGTGGAATCAGGACAGGATGGGGTGGCCCAGCCCAGGGCCCCCGCACTCCCCCTACACATACCTCCTCTTCCAGCCCCCTACTGTGAGATGCTCAGGGTAGGGGGTGGGGCAGGGAGCACCCCCACCACCCCAAGCTCCTGCCCTGACTCCTGCACCTCACCTCATACACCCCCCACCACTAACTCCTGCAACCTCCCACATCCCCACCCTGAGCACCGAATAGGAGCTCCTGCACCCCCCACACACATTCTCACCTGCACCCCTTGCACCAAACAGGAGCTGCCCCAGGTAAGTGTTCCACAACCCTGAGCCCCCTCCTGCATCCTAACTCCTGGCCAGACCGTGAACCCCAACCTCCAGCCTGCTTCTGCACCCTAATTCCCTCCCAGACCCTGCACCCTCTACCCTGACTCCTGCACCCCCTCACACACACTCAGCCCTGACTCCTGCAGCCCTCTCACACACTTCCAGCCATGACTCCTGCAGCCTCTCATACCCTTCCAGCCACCTGACCTCCCTGACTCCTGCGCCCCCCTCATACACTCCCAGCCCTGACTCCAGCACCCCCTCATACACTCCGAGCCCCCTGCCCTCCCTGACCCTTGCAACCCCGCCATATTACCCCCACATCCCCACCTGTACCCTTTGCACCAAACAGGAGCTTCCCCAGGTAAGCGCTCCACAACCCTGAGCCCCTCCCGCACCCTAAGTCCTGGCCAGACCCCGTAGCCCAATTTTTTTTTTTTTACAAAGCGCTTTACAATAGTCAGCTAACGGTACAAACAATATTTGGAAAAATAATTAAGTGGTCCACTGAGGCCCCAAGCGATTTTCAAGTGGTCTGTGGGAAAATAAGTTAGACTACAAAAACAATCAAGGTACCTCACTTATTTTCCATTTATTTGCTATTACTTACAGGAGGAGGATGAAAAAAAAAAGAATGAAAAAAAGGGGAGGAGGGAGATGAGAGAGAATGTTCTTTTTCTTGGCTGGGTCCCAATGAGGGGCCCCAAAAATGAAGCTGAGCACAGAGTCCCAGAAACTCTAAAATCTGCCACTGGGGAGGACCCCTTCCCCACAGCTCCCCATGCTGCAAGCAGGAGCTGAACCCCCGAGCTCCGCATGCAGCTGCCAGGACAGGGGCTGACCCCACCCCTCGCCCCAGCTCCCTGCACTACTGCCAGGAGCTGTGGCTGACATCCTCCCCATACCCCAAGCTCCATTCTATCTGGGGCTGACCCCCCCACAAGCCCTGCTGCCTGACACTTCATGTCACCACCCCCACACAGGCATGCACCTTCCTCCATGCCGTGCCTGGGGGGGGGGGGCTTTTTTGGTAATTGGGCATTTGTTCTTGCCAACTGACCAGCTGGCAAGCGCAAATGAGATAAATGCCTGTTTTTGTCAAAAAAGTCAGGATGGCTGGGACAGAGCTTAAAAAGGAACTGTCCCAGCCAAACAGGGACATATGGTCACCTCATCTCCAGGCAAGTGGGCCCTGAGAGAGTCCGGCCAGGGCAGGGGCAGACCGTGGCCTGGCTAATAGCACCACTCCTGAGAGGCCAGAGTGATTATCTGCCCTGGCACTGGACTGGCCCCAGCTGTGCTGCCAGTTCAACCTTCCAGCGGGGCCAGTGAGTGTGGCCAGGGGGCTGGGTGTGAGGGAGAGGGTCTCTGGAGATGTGGGAGGGGCTGCTGGCCAGTGGGGGTTGGGGGGGTAGTGCGAGAGGTCTGTGTGTTGGGATCCTGGGCAGTGAGTGGTCTGAGTGGGGTGCTGTGTAGTTGTGGTGGGCTGTGGGGAAGGAGTGGTGCAGCTGCGTGTGGCATGCTGGGCAGGGGTGGTGGTGTGTAGGCTGCTGTGCATTTGTGGTGGAGGGGGCTGCTGGGCATAGCAGATCTGGGGGACGCTGGGCATAGGGAGTCGGGGGCTGTGTGGCACGGCATAGGCCCACCCATGAGGGGAAGGGACAGACTGGCAGCACAGGGCTGGGCGGGCCAGTGTGCGTCTGGCAACTGCTGGTTTGTATACAGTGCCCTTGCACTGGGCTGGGTGGAGTGGGGCTGGCCCCACCGTGCTATACTTCATTGTCCCTGGCTGGTCCCTTGCTCTGGGGACCGACCCTCCCCATGCCATGCTCCATTGCCCCCATGGGGGCCCATAAATATGTTTGGTGCCAGGCCCACAAAAGGTTAATCCGGCCCTGCTCATGCCATATTATCAGAGAGGTTGAAATGATAAAGGACCTGATCCACAGCCTACTGATGTCAATGGTGACTGGCAAAGCGAGTGTCTGTTCAGTGCTGTCTGTACAGGTTAAAGAGAAAGGGGCATAGGACTTTCAATCATTAAAATCCTCCACAGGACCGTAACACACACAGGCCACTTTACTGCACGCATGCAATTATTTGTAATTCTATTTCCACCAGTGTGTTTCAAACAATAAGCTAATACAACAAAGAACGTACCCCCTGGGTTTGACAACAAATCTGAGTTTTGTGGTGATACTTCCTTAATCCTCCACTGAATTTTTATGGGGATGGTTATGGGGAGAACAAAATATAAATAAAAGCAATCCCAGCACGTTAAAAGAAAAAAAAAATCATATTCATGGCAAAGCTTTTCCATACAGGTTCCAGAGAAGGGAGAAAATGTCTCTTTTCTTGCCTGAAGTGGCAGCAGCAAAAGATGTGCTAATACCTCCACTTATCTCCCCCAAATCACACACCGCTAACCTTACGGAGCTGGATAATAAACAAATTCAGCAAGCTAAGAGCTATAGCCATGCCCAAATCCCCTTCTGTCTTATTTGGTTTTCATGGGGTGCTGAAAGGGGTTTATTTATTTAGTGTGTGCATAGTCGTCTAGCTAAGAGATGGCATCTTCAGTGGCGCGCTGCAGTTCTTTTAGGCCACTGCTGAACCTAGTCAGCAGGCATTCATCGAAAGGGGGGTGGGGGAGCAAAGAGAAGGTTCTACCCTGCACTACACTGTCCAGGCAGGCCCACATCCCTACTCCATCCCTTTGATGGGATGTAACCGTTTTTGCTTTTTGTTTTTTTATAGTGTCCCAAAATTCTGATTGTTTCTCCTGGTTCTGGTAGTTGTTGCTCATTAGCAGCTTGTGATTATAAAAGAAGAAACAATCAAAGGATAAATGGTGTATTTTTGTTTTAAATCAAATTTCATTATTCACAATCCAGTGAATAAATGCGGAGCTTTCGGTCTCTGTTACTCTCTTTCACACTTACACCGTTCACTGGCCCTTTGGCTCCAGCTTCTGCATGAGATGCGAGAGGGAAGCAGAATATGTCCTTCCCTTATGCTTTTGAGCAACTGTAGACATATAACAGACTTGTGTTGAATTTCTTGTTACTTTACGAGAGGGCATGGAAGTACAAACAAACACGGCTAATAAAAATACCTTGTCACTTGGTTTTGGGGGGCTCTTTTGAAACTCCGAGGAGGAAATTGAGACCGTGAAGGCACCATCATCATTTTGACTTTCTCCAAGAAATAAAATTAGCGCATGCCCTTCAATTCACTTTGAAAAGCATCTGAGTTTAATCCTCATACAAGAGTTTATTGGAGGTGAGGCTGAAAGCAAATGGTCTCTCCTAGTTGATAAAAAAAAATGCATTCCAATTCCCAACCTCCCCTGACCCCTAGACTGAGAGTTTTTTGTGCATATTTGACATGTTTTCTATTCTAGACAGTGATTTCAGGGAACCTAATCTAATTCTAGCCTCTTTTTTCTTTACAGGAACTCAAATGTTCAGCATTCCTTACAGAGAGCTAATTTCTTTTATTTGTATCTGAAGTAACCTTGTATTTGTATCTTGGTTTTCCATGTTTCAATTCATAGAAAAGGTTTTACATTAACAAAAGCCACCTCATGGGAAGCCGGTGAACATTTACAGGATTATTATTTATTATTGGTATTACAGTAGGGCCGAGAGGCCCCAACCCAAGATTGGCACCGCACTGGGCTGGGCCCCCACACACACACAGCGAGAGACTTCCCTGCCTTCAAAGAGCTTACAGTCTAAACAGACAAGACAAAGGGGGGAGGGGAGGGGGAGAAAGAGGCCTGGAGGTGGAATAGTTTCACCCAATGTCATAGAGCAAGGTCAGAGACAGAGATAAAATGAGAGAAAAGCTGGGATAAAATGTGATGTACAACAGAGCAACCTCCTGATGCAATTTCAAACTTTCAGTTTGAAGCTAGGTGCCGTACACAGAACAAAAAGATGTTCCTCTCCACATAGAGTTTATTCAGTTTGCTTCGTAACAGCCTTTAGCCAGAACCTGATAAATCCTAACAAGATCACTCTGGAGTTGGTACACACAGAATGAGCAATACATATGAAGTTCTGAAGTGTAGTCACTTGTTTTTGCTCATTAAAAGGTCATTACAAAGTATCATATCAGCATGTAACTTTACTGAATATACATGAATATAAATGCACAGATTACACAGAACGAATATAATAAGAGATGGTCAATTTACAATGCTTGTTAAAACTTGGTCCTCAATTTGGAAGAGTACTTTTTGGCAATTCTGTAAAAATTTAATTGACCAAGTGCCTCCTCTTACAAGCAATGCTTTCTATTCTCCAATGCTGGAACATAAGAAAACTCCACTAATGCTGGCGGCTGGTGTGGGGAAAAAACCCCAGTGAGTGCTAAATTTCTGTCCAAATCCAATTAAACCAACTGGAGTTATTTAAAAAAAAATAAAGAAAGAAAGAAGCAGCCCTCTTCTCCCCCCTCTGCCACTTCCAAAGTTTTAGAACAAACTCCAAGTCGACACTGGAGCTTCTGGTTCTAATTAAAATGACAGACTTGATTCTAAAGTAATCTACAGTTGGAGGATACATGTAACAATTGCAGTAGAGTCAAAAGGGCTAAAATAAGAGATCAACCAATTAAATCACTTGAAAGTATATTCCACAAATCACTGAGGCGCCTCAGGTTTTCCTCACCATGCAGCTGTGGCCCTGACAGCCAAGTGGTGAGTTTTTAAGACTGTCCAACATAAACAGTACTTTCCCAGCAGGTTACATTTCATCATTTCTTCAGTAGGCAAAATTCCCCTAAATGATCTCTGGCCTAATTACCCACAGGTGAATGTGCAGGAAGTACAAACCACAAAAAGCTTGGTCTCAAGAGACCATACAAAAATTAAAGGCAGCTCTCTGCCAATACAGGGCTTCTGTGAACCTTGGCTTGGGAGGAAAGTGGTTTGCAAGTTACAGTCAGGCAATGCAATGAAAATACATCTGAAGAACTACAAAAAGCATACAAAGTCCAATGTGTTTGTGTCGCTTTGGTCCATCCCAAGTCCATTTTTCTGTTCTCTGTCTCACTTTATCCCTCAATCCCTTGCTTCTCGAGAAAAGATTCTGGATCGTGTGGATAACAGTTATTCAAGGGATCCATAAGGCACATTCATAACAGAATTGGACAGTAGTAGAAGTGGTATATTTTTCTTACAAGCCACAATGGGATGTGTTAGTTGGACATGTTGGCTTATGTTTTCAAAAGAGCCAGCCACAAGTACACCAGGATCTATTATTGCAGGGGTTCTATATGTCATTGCACCGTGACCCCCTTCTGACAATAAAAATTACTACATGACCCCAGGAGGGGGCACGAAAGCCTGAGCCCACTCAAGCCCAGCTACTCTAGGTGGGGGGTGGGAAGGGAAGCCAAAGCCTGAGCCCCACTGCCTCAGGCAGGGGGACCAAAGCCAAAGCCCAACCTCAGCCTCGCAACCTAGGTCTGAAGTCCTTGGGCTTTGGCCCCAGGCCCCAGCAAGTCTAACTCAGCATTTGCAATTTCATTAAAACAGGGTCGTGACTTAAGTTCCCTCTAAGCTGTCAGGCCATATGGCTGCAAGTGTCGATTGCAAGCGTCTCTCCCTCGGATGTGGCAGCTCCGCAGGGTCTGATGGAAAGGTGCCTCTCCCTCAGCCCTGGGCTGCTGTGGGGAGAGAGGGTGGGTGGAAGTCCCCTCTCCTCACCGCAGGCCCGGTGCAGGCTGTATCCCAAACCCCTCATCCCCAGCCAGAGTCCTTCCCCGTTTTCCCCAACTCTCTGCCCTGGCTCTGAGCCCCCTCCTGAACCCCACATCCCCACCCCAGAGCCCACACCCCAGGCCAGGGCTCTCACACCCCAGGCCAGAGCTCTCACCCCCCCCGCATCCCAACCCTCTGCCCCAGCCCTGACACCCCCCCACCCTCACCATACATCACCTCCATATTGGCATACATAACAAAATTCATTCTGCACATGGGTGTAAAAAAATTAGAGGTACCATTGGGTGTGACCCACTTTGAGGTCCCAACCCCCAGTTTGAGAACCACAGCATTAATGGAATGGCTCACAGCGCCAGCTTTGAAGAAACAAGCCTTGTTGTTTTAAGAAACATAGCCCTCTGATTTTCAACAATCAATTGGCATATGAAGATACGCACTACATTCTGGATCCAAGCGTTACTTTGTGTATCTATTTAATGTTGCTGATTTCAACACTAAGAAAAGGCAAACATTGTCTTGCGGTGACAGTGTCCTTCCAGAAAACCAGAATGGCCCTTCACATAGGAAGTCTTGCTTTTTCACATTTAGTTATCGAGCACTTAAAAGGGCCAGCATGCTCATAGCGGGGTTCATAGCAATTAGAAATAATTAAGTTAGAGAAGCTAATTTATTTAAAGAATAAGAGGGCCAGAAATAAAGGGAATTGTCAGACTCCATGGGGGCCTTGGACCAAATCTGACCAAATTAACTAAGGTTCAGATGACAAACGTCTTCTGTGCTAGACTTTCCCCACATTCCAGATGAGAAAAAGAACTAATGAACTAACTCCCCTTCCAACACACACATCCCCCAATAGAAGCACAGCAGGAGCACTCACTATTCATTGCTCTTTGCAGAGACACTCACTAAGGAGAATGAAAGCTTTTTATTATTATTATTTTTTTAAAGGAAATCTGCTTTAATGGACACAGGAGTGTTGACTCCCATCCCCTTTTTTATTATTACCCATTTAATGGGTAATTTCCTTTTATAAACAATGGCATCCATATAATGTGCCGAAGTATCTGGATAGATGATCAATGAAATAATAGTTTCCTTGTTCCCCAGACTAAGGGATGAAATCTACAACTGTGGTTCCCAGAAGAGCCAACCTTTCTCAGCTACCATAAGGAGGAGGGCTGGAATATGAGAGCAGTCCACCCTTCCCTGATAAAAATAAAGAGCCCCTTAACCTTCAGAGCAGTGCTATTCTGAGTGTCAGCCAGCAGCTTCTTTGACTGGCCTCTCCTCATAAACAAGTATTAGCAGACCAATGACTTCGCCAGAAGCCTCTGACATATGGTTCTAGGGACCTTTCTTAACTTTTCCCCAATGGGCTGACCTGGAAAACTCCAAGGAATTTCTTCCATAAAACATTTCCTTAAGTCCAGTTTACCCTATCCAACAATTTCCTGTGGCAGTTTTCCCTGTACAGAGAAATGTCAATGAGAGTTCTCTAGAAACCCATCTTCGTTTTCTAAACACTGAACCCCAGGAACTTGAATCCAAGCTTCCAAACTACCTTAAAATTCAGCCTCTCTTCTGTGAGAAATTTTAGATTTACCATCACCAACTTGGTTATTACATAGGGTGCCATCCTCATGGATGCGGTTTGATGATGTATGGAGAGGGCAGGTAAAATGAAAGGCAGGTGGGCAGCTTTGCGTTTTGGGATGTGGTCACGTGACATGTTAACGGCTGAAACCAGTTACTGTGACTGCACAGATATGGAATAATGCAACCTGGGTAAAGACTTATTAAAAACTAGTTCTTCAGTTCCACAGGTTTAAAATGAAATAAGTGCTCAAACGTACTATGTTCCCTTTCTGGGGGTCTCTTACGGGGTCTGAATACTCCTAGTTAATAAAAAGGGGCACTGTCCAAGGTTTGATGAGTCAAATGCTGACCAACTTTAGCTTTCATCTGTCTGCAGAGTCCATACAGTTGTTTTTTTTTGCAAGAACAAAAGGCTAATTCAATTTTTCAAAATGAAATAAGAACTAACACATTCCAGTATTCAACGGCACTCAGATACCATGGTGCTGAGTGTGGTATAAGTGTCTCCACAGATTAGGTTTAGATTGATAAATCAGCAACCCTACAGTAACAAACCAATGTATGTGCAGAAAAGGGGAGGGAGGGAACTGTAAAGAAAAGAAAATCAATTTTAAGCTTAAGGGGCTAGGCTGATCATTGAAGACTACAGAAATATCACAAAAGAGTTTATTTAAAGAAACATTTCTCTCTGCTGCAAACAAGGTCTTGCAATGCATGGGCTTCCTATCCATTTATTTACCGGGTTTCAGCACTGTTTTATTCTCAAGCCAGAAAAATAATGTCATTAAGATGCAGTTAAAGTTGGAAACAGATATCAGGTCTATTAAAACATAATGAGACTGACTACGTCTGGATCTTAGAAAGTTGCAAGGAGCTTTTCTCCCTGGCCTTGTGCAGTCCACTTATGGATCAGGCACACTTTCAGTCCCTGTTTCCTTCTCTATATTTTAAGGATGTCCAGTTCCTGCATAGGGACATGGAGGAGGCGGGGTAATGGCTCCTCCCAGCACTGGGCAAGAGAGCTAGCTCGCCTCTCTGAGGGAGGGATAAAGAAGATACATCTCTGAAAGGGGTACTGCACCAGGTGCACTTATCCCATACCTCTAGGAGCTCCAGGAAGCACTCTCCATATCAAGGCAGAATGCCTCTTTAATGCTTCCCCAGGGCAGCACAGAGCTGCAATATTGCCATGCCACGCTGAACCTTATGGGCAAACGGAATCCTACTAAGATATTGTCTTCAGTGTTTTTCAAATTTAACCCTAAACTTCTAAATATCCGAAAACATGGATCCGAAGTTAAGATGTTCACAGTTGAGGTTCTTCAGACAGCATCACCATTCAGTCTTTACTACAGCCTACTGTCCGCTAGCATGATGGGACCATGTTCACGCTAGCGAGCTTACAGCGGCACAACTGTATCGATGCAGCTGCGCTGCTGTAAGATCACTCATACAGCTGCTCTGTGCCAACGGGAGAGAGCTCTCTCATCAACATAATAAAGCCATCTAAACAAGCAGCGGTAGCTCTGAAAGGCACTTCTGTTGCTATAATTTATGTCGCTCAGAGGGGTATTTTTCACACCCCTGAGCGACATAAGTTATACCGACAAAAATGCTAGTGAAGACAGCCTGAATTATGGCCCTAATTATGCAACAACAACAAAAAACCCACTAAAAGAATTGGGCATCGAAATCCCAGTTGTGCCTTTGAAAGTACCCTCCTCCTGTTTCTCTGCATCTTCATTGTAATCAGAGTAAGGAAGTTTAGCAACAGGGCCAGCTTTACGCTGATTCCCCGGAATCGGGCGCCGCTCCGGGTGTCTTCAGCAGCATTTCGGTGGCAGGGGGTCCGTCAGTGCCACAGAAGACCCGGAGCGGACCCCCCACCACCGAAGTCCCAGACTGCCACTGAGTATTTCAATCAGGCCCCACGGGTCATAAAGCCGGCCCTGTTTAGCACTTTGGGGCTTCCATTGGAACTACAGATGAGGGACAGGAATTTGGCAACATAGCGATCACAAGGGAAGAGATTGTTAGTGGACGGGCATTAACAAGGGATCAAAAACTAAGATTGATTATGGAAGAGTATATAATAAGGAAATAATTATTAAGTCTATCTGATGAACTGTATCTTTACATTTTGATTTTTTTAAAAGGAATTTTCTTCGTTTTGTTAGAAACACATGTGCATTACAACTTATGGCAAAGTTTCATGAACATCTTTTCAATAGTACAATTTTTGTTATAATTATGGGGAGTAAAGATGATATATATTGTTTAATACAACAAAAAAGACACAGGAATATTAAAATTAAATAGCCTCACAACAGAATTTGTATCTTCTACAACTCTAAGGGTTTGGCTGATGGAACTTATGAATGCCACCAGTGGTACATCTGTGGAACTTTATAAAGCCTTTCAGGACCTAACAGAGCATTCTGAGATTCAAAAATCCTTCAGTATAACTATATGATTGTCTTCATCTTCCCTTTTGAAAAACAGCCCTATCCATTAGATAATGTCAGAGACCAGAATAAAACAAGTTTCAATGACAAACTTCTTGTGATACAACTTTCAAGAGCACTGGACTTCTACAAAAGACAATTACAACTCATTCTTCAAAGTCCAATATCAGTGAAGTATCTTGTCTGATCTGTCTTAAAAAAAAGTTACTAACAAAAAGTTCATAAAAAGCTACTTTTATGTTCTAACAGAGCATATAGATTTTTATATAGCTACAGAACGCTAAAATGATTCCTACTTACATTCAGAGCTAAACATTTCTCACCTTCTCCAATCACATCTTAAATATTATTAATAATTTTTATTACAGTAATACATAGGGGCACCAGTCAAGATCAGGATCCCACTGAACTAGAGACGCAGTAAAAGAGTCCCTGAAGAGCTTACACTCAAAATAAACAAGACAGAAAGACAAATGGTGAGAGGGAAGTCAAGTTCAGAGATAGGAAGTAACTTGCCCAGAGTTAGCCAAATATATTTGTACTGGGCCCTAGTCCAGAACTCCATCCACTACACCACACTGCATCATCCCTTTGCATTGGGATAAAGCAGGTGGTTGATCTCGAACACAGAGGTACAGACAGTACTCCCTGGTCACTTCATGTGAACATCTGACAACTCTGCCGGAGTCTAAAGAAGGTAATGATCACGGACAAGCTGCTGAAGGGTTATGCGTATCTGCTGAGTTTCAGCTTATGTTTTTATGACAATCAGGATCTCAAAACAGAAAGTTTTTAGTTTATTCTTAGAAGTCTGCTCTCCTACCAGACCAAATCCCTACAAACACCTGCATTCTCTGCCTAATGTACTGCATCATACCATTGTAACAATACATGGTGGTGTTTCATCACAATGTAGTATTGCAAAAAAAAAAAAAAAAAAGCAAAGCAAAGCAGTCAAATCTCCCAACAATAGCATTGCTTCAAGGAAGCATCCTGAAGTCTGGATGTCTGTCTGTACCTAAGGAGGGGTCCTCCTAGGCCCTGCGACTCAGACAACCAACCCTGTGTCCAGTAAGCCCTGGCCCCCCCTCCCTGTTTTGTCATCATCTCTCAAGTGGGGTTACAGGGGACCAGGTAGATGCTCTGCTCCCACTCTGTCATCTTTCTGAAATTTTTTCCTCTTCCATTTTTAAAGATCCCTACTTAAGAATGGTGCATTTTGAAGAGAGTCACTGAAGTAATTTTGGAGAAATGGGCCTGATCTGATGCTCACTGAAGTCAGTGGGAAGCTTTCCATTGACCCTAACAAGATGTGGATTAGGCTCCAGAGAACCAAAAAACACACTTAGGGAAACAGTTCTGAAATGAACACCCTTGTCTTCAAAATGCCTTCTCTGATTAGGCCAAACCTTAAGACAGCTGTACCCTGGGATAAAATGTGACATGTGAAATTTCAGATCAATGTGTTTGAGGCCAACGTTGCATAAATTATTTAATGCTGACATGCTGTGAAAGAAGAAAGCAGCAATAATTCTGTTTTCTTATTTTAAAAAAACTGCATTAAATTTTGCTTACTATGAGTCTATTTAGCCTCACTTTTCTTATTCCTTAATGAAGTTTAAGACTCCAGCTCATCTTTCCAGAAGCAAGCACGCATTCTACACGTACACAAACAAGATTTCCACACTGCCAAAACTCAGACCTACCCAAAACACTTTTTTTTTTTAAAAAAGGCATCATTTCCGGATATTGTGGAGGTGGAAGTTTTTCCAAGATAGAAAGGAAATGGGATGTTCAGTCCTGATGCTTTCCTGTGGATTCTAAATTATTTATAGAAGCCGTGGAGTGGGCAGGGAGGAGATGAACACTGCTGCGCGCACACTAGCTCCCATCACTAATGCTTCTAAATTGGGCCAGACATGATGGAAAGAGGGTGGTATTTCTGTTTGAGGGGTAGCTACTGTGTGTCCTAAAGCCTCCTAGTGGACAAAGTATACTCCCCACCCCATTCCCTCTTCACACAAATCACTCTCTATTTGTACTTAAAATTATCTTTTGACCTTCAATTTTTCACATCTTTTTGTTCCATTACCTCCCCTAAGATCAGAACTATAGCTACAAATATAGATGCAGACCTCACCTCTATGCATTATGGACCAGATATTTAAAAAGGGCTCAGTACCCAACAGCTTTTGTTGTGACACTAAGGCCACGTCCACACTACAGAGTAAAATCGAAATTAATAAAATCGATTTTATAAAACAGATTTTATAAAATCGATTTTACGCGTCCACACTAGGGCACATTACTTCGGTGGTGTGCGTCCATGGTCCCAGGCTGCCATCGATTTCCGGAGCGGTGCACTCTGGGTAGCTCAGTAAAAGAATGGGACCAATAACTTCGATTTCCGTCCACACTAACCCTAAATCGATTTAGTAATATCGATTTTAGGGTTACTCCTTTCGTTTAGCTGGAGTACAGAAATCGATTTTAAGACCCCTTAAAATCGATTTTAAGTGCCTTGTAGTGTGGACGGGTACAGCGTTAAATCGATTTAACGCTGTTTAAATCGATTTAACGCTGTAGTGTGGACCTGGCCTTAAGCTCATGTTGTGAGTAATCGGCTCAAACTAAATGTATACCCCCCCCCCACACGAAACAGTAAGAGGACCAAAAAAAGCCACCATAGCTAAACCGCAGAGTAACAAAGGCAGTTAAAAGCAAAAAGGCATCCTTTAAAAACTGGAAGTCAAATCCTACTGAAGAAAACAGAAAGCAGAATAAACTCTGGCAAGTAAAGTGTAAAAGTATAAAAAAAGTCAGGCCAAAAAATGAATTTTAAGAGTAAGTAGCAAAACACACAAAAACGAACAGCATATTTTTCCTTAAGTACATCAAAAGCAGTAAGCCTGCCAAACAACCAGTGATGACACTGGACAACTGAGGTGCTAAAGGAGCATTCCTGGAACGAGGCTGTTGCAGAGAACTTAAATGAATTCTTTGCATTGGTCTTAACACTGCAGAGGATAGAAGTTAGATTCCAAAATCTTAGCCATTCTTTTTAGGTGACAAATCTGAGGTGCTGTACCAGATTGAGGTGTCAATAGAGAAGATTCTGGAACAAATGGATAAATTAAACAGTAATACCTCATCAGGACCAGATAGTATTTACCCAAGAGTTCTGGAGGAAATCATATATGAAACTGCAGAACTATTAATTGTGGTATGTAACTATCACTTAAATCAGCCTCTGTACCAGGTGACTGGAGGATAGCTAACGTAAAGCTGATTTTTAAAAAAGGATCCAGAGGTGATCCTGGCAAATACAGGCCAATAAGCCCTAACTGCAGTACCAGGCAGACTGGTTGAAACTACAGAAAAGAACAGAAGTATCAGACACACAGACAAACACAATATGTAGGGGAAGAGTCAACACAGATTTGTAAAGGGAAATCACACCTCACCAATCTATTAGAATCAACAACCATGTAGATAAGGGTGATTCAGTTGATACAGTATATGTGGACTTTCAGAAAGCCTTTCATAATGTCCTACACCAAAAGCCCTTAAGCAAAGTAAGCAGTCACAGAATAAGAGGGAAGGTCCTCTCATGGATCAGTAACTGGTTAAAAGATAGAAAACAAAGGGTAGGAACAAATGGTCAGTTTTCACAAAGGAAAGCGACATCCAGCAGGGACCCCCAAGGATCTGTACTGGGACCAGCACTAGTCAACATATTCACAAATGATTTGAAAAAGGGGGTAAAGTTGGCAAAATTACTCACAATAGTTATGTCCAAAGCTGACTGTGAAAAGTTACAAAGGGTCTCATAAAACTGGGGGACAAAGTCACAAAATGGCAGACAAAATTCAATGTTAATAAATGCAAAGTAATGAACATTGGAAAAATAATCCCAACTATATCTCGGGTCATTGTGAATAGTTCTCTGAGAACATCTGCTCAATGTACAGTAGCAGTCAAAAAAGCTAACAGAATGTTAGGAAACAGGAAAGGGATGGATACTACATCACTATCTAAATCCATGGTATGCTCACACCTTGAATACTGTGAGCAGTTCTGGTCACCTCTTCTCTAAAAAAGACGTAATAAAATTGGAAAAGATGACGAAAGGCAACAAAAATTAAGATTCTGGAACAGCTTCCATATGAGGACAGATTAAAAAGACTAGGAATGTTCAACTTGGAAAAGGAGAGGACTAAGGGAGGATATGATAGAGGTCAATCAAATCATGAATGGTGTGCACAAAGTGAGTAAAGAAGTGTTATTTAACCCTTTCTCGTAACAAGAGGGTCACCCAATGAAATTAATATGCAGCAGGTTTAAAACAAAGAAATATATCTTCTCACAATGCACAGTCAACCTATGGAACTCATTGCCAAGGGATGATGTGAAGGCCAAAAGTATAACTAGATTACAAAAAGAATTAGGCAAATTTATGGAGGATAGATCATCAATGGTTATTAGGTAAGATGGTCAGGGATGCAAACTCATACTCTAGGTGTCCTTAAACCTCTGCCATAAACTGGTACTGGACAACAGGGGATGGATCACTCAGTAATTGCCCTGTTCCGTTCATTCCCTCTGAAGCATCTGGCACCATCCACTGTCAGAAGACAGGAAACTGGGTTAGATAGACCACTTTTTGTGAGCCAGTATGGCCATTTATGTTCTTATGAAAATCTGACCTATTACTACATAAGCACACATACACATGCTATACAACTACACACCTTAGAAGAACTGATACACACCATCATAGGTCAGCTACTATTAAAAATATTTCGGTGTTTCTCATGCAATACATAAAAAGACTCTGCAACAAAATCTCTAAAAACATAGCTTTAAGACTTTCTGATGTAATTTACCAATGTGCAGCTCATGACGCTGACATTATCTGAAGGTAGACAATAAACCTGTACACAGATCAATACTATCCTTTCTCCAGATGGTCTTTTCAGAATAAAAACACGCGTATATATACTTTGGTTCAAATTAGTCATTTCCTTACAAGCCAATAACCTTGAAAACACTGTTCCAATGATTTTCCCATGCTGCTAACTTTCTTATCTTTCCTACCACGGCTAAGAGTCCTCTGATCAGAATTTTAACAATGAGCTCTCTGTTTTCACTTCCCACCCCTCACTCCTCCAACCAACTGCTGTGTACAAAACAGAGCAAGGAGGCTGGGGCCATAAAGATTTAGGTGCCCTCAAGACCACATTCAGTGTTTGAAGGGACAGCACCAATTTGAATATTAGCAGTTGCTGGAGCCCTCATGAACTGCTTTGTGCCATAGGCTGGGAGCCCCTTCCTCTTTCATTAATCTGGCCACATTTGTCTGATTGACACAAAACCTACTTTTATTATGATCTATCTGTACATTTGTATTTCCTTTTCTGCTCTTGCCTCTAGTGACAACAGTCATAATATAAAGGGCCTGATCCTACTCCCCTCTATTCAGGCTTTTGTATAAGAACCATCTCTGTGCTACTGGAGCTTTTCCACTCATTTCAATAGGAGTTCAACTGCGTCAAAAAAGTGAGGTTTACACAGGAAATTCTCAGACGACAAAAAAAGCTTTCAGGGAAAGGTTAATGCTGACATATAAAACGCAACTGGCGGTTTCCAGGGTGCAGGTATATTTTGTAACATTTTCTAATTGATTCTCCCCTCCCACACACACACACACACACACACAGGTCAACCATTTTCTTAATATTTTTCATTTGCCCAATCATAAATTAAGTTTGTAACTCAGACATTCCCTCAGGGGGTTGAAGAAAGAGCTGATAAAGCAAGCTAGCTTACTACTGAGCCTGAAGGGGCAATAAAGGCTTTCCTCCTGTGTATTCCTGCCTCTTAGTCACTTGGGCTCCAATCGGATCTACACAGGCAGACTCCTGAGCCCACAGAGTCCCACAGCTCAGCACAGAGCTCCATCTGCACCTATTCAGGCAACTGCAGAATCAGGGCTTTGCCCCACCGCCTCAATTCATAGTTCACGTTCAACACTTGAGCAGGGCAGGCACTGACCTCCTACTCTGGCTGTAAGCCATAAGGATCCCCGCAGCAGGCTCTACAGAAGAGCTGTGAGAAGGTACAGTGAAACTGGATTACTCTTCTGGCCACTCAAAGTGGTTACAATCCCTATTCTCAGATAGGATAGCAATAATATTTAGTTAAGAAACAACTCAGTCCTGCAAAATGTTTTGTGCTGGTGCTTAACCTTAAACACGGAGCAGTCCAACTGAAGAAGTCAAAGGGCTTTATTTTCTATCCAGAGCACATATGGCCAGATTTTCAAGGGAACACAGCTCCCACTGTGGCATGGTGGTGCCAAATTAAGTGGCAAGATTTTCATAAAAGTGTCACAATGTGAGCTGGTAGGTGCTGAGCTCTTCTGCAAGTCTGACCTATGAAAAACAATGATAAAAATAAAATCAGACCCAAATCTTTGGCTCTTTTTGACCCTTGTTTTCTAGTCCTATATCTGCACTGCCACCTAACATCTGGGTTTACTTGTTACAGATCTTTGCCTTATAACATATCCACAGAGTGCACACCCAGGGACACAGCTATTTTTCCTTCCTGCACCTTTAGAGCCTCTCCGAGACATCCTTTAGCCATAAAACTGTTTCTCTCCAAGATCCCTAGAAGCTTTTGCTTCTTATTTTCCCCTTATCAGTCATCCTCTGGGAGCAGGCCTATTGGGATCCCTTTATTTTCTCTTCCTTTTGACTCCAGGCTCTGACTATGGAGTGGGTCTTATTTAACTTATGTCAACATCTTGTGGTTGAAGCTGATTTATCATCAGATGCTATGGGACTACTGGTCTCTGAAGCGTTTTCTCTTTGCAATAAAGCTAAAAACTTGAAGTAAACTTTTATTTTTAAACTACACTACAAAAATGACCAAATACCTACAAGCAGTGAAAATGAGTGATCACATTTGATTTGCAAGTGTTTGAGAGACTGGGCATTAACTAATCAACACGTTTCTTTCTCCTTCATGTATCAAAAGCATCAGGTTATCACTGGGTTCAAACAGGAGAAAAGAAACGCAGCTAAAAAAAAAAAAAAAAAAAAGAATGTGTTGGAAGAAAAAGAGAAGACCGTCCCCACACACTTAGGGTATGTCTGCACTGAAACTAGAGGTATGATTTCAGCACGTGTAGACAAACTTCAGCTAGCTTTAATCTAGCTACTGTGTGTGCCAAGAGCAGCAGCAGCAGCCGCCCAGATTTCAATTGTGGGCTAACTCAGGTGAGCTTGTGTACAACCAGCATTTAAGCTCATATTGCTGTGGCTACATTGCTATTGGTACTTGCACTAACTAGAGATTTAAGCTAACTTGGCTATGTCTACAAATAGTGAAATCACACCTCCAATTGTGGTGTAGCCATACCCCCTGGACCTGATCCAAAGTCCACAGAACTCAATGGAATGATTCCCTTTCGACTTCAACAGGCTTCAGATTATGCCCTTAGAGTTCAGACTACCACATCTACACAGTCAACAGTAAGAGCCTATGTCAGGAGCCAGTAGCATCAATCACACACACAGGGGGTGTTTGCAAATGCAGGTTTCTGACACAACACCCATCTCTCAGGTCAGAAGTGAACATGTAAATTCGTCTGAGATCCCAGATCTACTGTGCCACAACAAAGAGATTTGTTTAAACACAGAGTTCTCAGACTTACGGCACACCCAGCAAATATTCACATACCTAGATAAATTTACACACACCAGTAGTCCCATTGAGCTCAATAGGGAAAAGACTGAGGCCCAGATGTGCAACCTGGATTTTGCTTGGTACAGTCCGTCAGTATAGTTTACAACAACCTAGCCTGGCTTAGTAATAGATAAAAAAGACACTTTGCACTTAAACATAGGGCTTTCCACCTGGAGATCTTAAAGTGATTTAAAACCATGAAGGAAGGAATCCTCACACTCCCCATTAGAACAGGGATTCAACTGAGGAACAGAGCTTCCCCCACCCTTTAATAAAAGGCACCTAAAACAATGTTTAGGCAACTAAATAAGTGGCTTGAGTTTCAAAGGTATTGAGTACCACTGACAAGAATGAGACATACTAGTGCTCAGGAGTTTTCAAAATCTTTTAAGCATCCATGTTTTGGAAATCTGGGGCTAAGTGTGGGCACAGCTGGAAATAGAATCCAGATCTCTACACAACTAGTTCTGTGCCTTAAGCACAAAGCTATCCTGGTCTTCTTAAGTAGAAACACGTACAAACACCCAAAACAACACTCAAACATTGAAAATGTGAATCCATGTTTAGGTGAATTGCATTAGGAAACATGCATGAATGCCATACGCACAGCATTGGGAGTTTCACACTAAAATTCTCCTATCTTCACTCACTTGAGGTGTGCTGTGACGATTTTTCAAGGGTCAGACTGGGCAGAACAGCCTGTACATTGCATGCCTATAGCCTCACAAGGCTGTTGATATCTTAAAGAACACTTCGGAAAAACATCCTATTTAAAGAAGTTTTGTTTTTTTTTTTTTTTTTTTTTTTTTTTTTAACATCTCTCTAGTTTTCACCTTTGCCAGCTCCCTTTTTTCATTATCAGGAACATTTCCATAAAAAAAGGTTGCTCCTTGCAGATTTTTTTCTCCCTACGTAAGATCATACTTTTTTTGACAACAATCATAAATCATCAAAACACAGCTGTGATGTCAGCAACAGAGAACAGCTTTCAAAAAAAAAAAAATCTGTCCAGTAACTTGAAGGGGAGGTGCAGACACACAGAAAAAGGAGAGAACTATGACAAAAGTAACACAATTATCTCTGACTGGAATGTTTTTCAACATTTTCTCATGAGGTATCAGCATGACTTTAAACACATACAATGGATTCCAAATAAGT